>NC_034598.1:16618286-16641551 GCF_900095145.1 Mus pahari
GGGGGAGGGCGGGGCGGAGGGGTGGGTATAGGGAACTTTCGGGATAGCATTTGAAATGTAAATAAAGAAAATAATAATAAAAAAAATAAAACCCTGCCTCGAAAAAAGGAAAAAGAAAAAAAAAGCAAGAGTTTAATATTTACTGTACCATCATATCAATTAAGCAGCCCCACTTCATGACACAAGTAGTTGGTTGCTACATTGAAGATACAGGAAAGTCAATTTGTCTTCTGTATTCTCATATTGTACTCTACACGGATAATTCCTAATCAGCCCCCAATGAATACCAAACTTAAGAGCTGTACTGTATAAGCGCTAAACATGTACTTTGTGTTTTCAGTGTTTAAGGTACCAAAAAAAAAAAAAAAAAAAGGCAAACTAGATTGGTGAATTGAGTATGTGCCTGCCTATTTTATATACATGTAGACATTTAGATGTAGAGAAAACTCTTATTATAGGGTTTAAATATGACCTAGCCATAAGAATGCATGTTTGCTTTTTCTTGATTCACACACAGCAGATGGGTGCTTGATGGACTGCTAATCCACAGCTGGAATGGTTTCAGCCGTTTTCACGTGGCCGGGTTAGAGTGGCTTTTCTAGTGGACTGAGAGGGCAACAGAAGAGGGATATCATTATTCATCAGTATCCCAGTGGGAGCGCTGCCAGCAGAGATTAATTTTTTCTGTTATGCTTGTAAAACAAGCTCAGGTGGAGTTTCTAATCCTCAGGGCACGGGTGGCAGATCAAGAAAGATGCTACAAAGCTAGTTAATTTTCTGATTCTGGGGGAAACAGAAGCTCTGTTAGATGTATAAATACACGATTGCAAATTTAAGTAGCTCAAATCCAAATGGGATCTTCTCAGACATCTGGCATTGAAAATCTCTGTTTTTCTTTGTTGTATTTAAATAAAACATATTAAAAGTTTACCCTAGGAACAAAAATAGTGGTGACTTTAATTACTCTAGCATAATTGATTTTTTAGTTAATAACTTTAAAACATTTAATATTTACAAACACTTAAACTAAAATTTTGTGTCTAAATACATCAAAGGTGAATGCCAAGTATCCACCTAAGTTAGTACCTAATTGTTTCTGTTTCTGTTTTTGCTTGCTTGCTTGCTTGCTCATTTGTTTTTAAATATATTCCAGTCTTCATTCAGTGATTGTAATTTTATATTTCAACTTACAATTTCGTTTTTAGCACCTGCTTTCTTTATCAATGACCTATCAGTTTAGGTGACTGTTCAACAAACATTATCCCCTATATTTCCTTAAAATATTATTTTAGTCAAGTTTTACCATTATGAATATTAACTTCCTCCATGTCCTATGGCACTTTCTTTTGAATCTTTGAATGTATTAAAGTATCATACATTTATAGCATATTCGCTTACTTTATTTTGATTTTTGCTTCTGTTTTGAGGAAATAACAGCAAATCAATTAAAACCAATCAAAACAAAGGCCAGATTAAGAACGCTTACCTTATAGGTTTAGATTATCTAATTGGTTATAAATATAAGGTTAGGAGTTGTTTCCAAATTTGTTCTGACTACAGTGTCACGGGAGATAGGAGTAAGGAAAGCTCTGCTGAAATGTGCTTAACCTTTCAGTGTGTTTATTTTGAAAAACAAGATGTATGAATATTCACTTAAAATTACTCCAGTGACTCTTGTCATACCTTACATAAAAATAAGCTTTTCATTTGATTGAGCTTACATATTAGTTAATTCTAAGTCCATATCTTGCATTAGCTGGAACATTATGTATTTCAAGAGAACACAGATTTCTGAGGCACTAAGTAGAATGCAAAGCTTTATATGTCATAGTAAATGCTTCTATAAAAATGCAAAATTCTCACAAGTCAGGAGTGCTTTCTCATGGTTAAACCAGGGAAGGTGGAGAAGATACAAGCAAGTCTCCTGGGAGCGAGTGAAATAACTAAAGTTAGGAAGAGACCTATCTCATTTTTTGAGGTAATAATGATTAACAAATTAGGTAATCATGTTCCCAGTCTTTCCCAAATCAATGAGTCAATTCTCATCATCTTTCTGTTTCACTCAGAATAAAATTGTGTCATCTTTCTGAACTGCACTAAGCCTGAATAAAGGACAAAAATCTAATGGATCCACCGTACATGTGGCTATCATAACTTCTTCCAAATTATCTTTTTCACATATAACTTACAAACTATATAATTGCTTTTCTAATAAAAAAAAAAAAGACTCACTGTTTTAATGCAGCAATTCTTAGGTACACCTAAGTATGCAAGCAACTGTTTCTTTTCTTTTCTAAGAAATTAGACTTTTCATTTCAAATAAATTAGAAGCTTTTTTAAACTTTAAAAAGCTTTTAAAAAACATAAACTTTCTAATCACTGAATTAAGAGGAATTAAATCTAATATATTAAGGAAAATAATTCTTAGGTGTTCATTACTATATAGTTGACCCATCCATTCCTAGTTCTAAAGCCATACATGAAAATGTACCCGAAGCTGTTGGTTCAGGACCAGGAGGAACCTACAACACACATGACTTCTGCTGTCTTCAGTTCTACAGCATACGTCTCATGTCCTTTAGGCAGAGATACTTGTTAATTACACATTTCCAGGGGGGGAAACATGTAAACACTATGAGGTTTTAAATAAGAACTTACCTTGTTTCAGAAATTTCTCTGTATTGTTACATGTTTTCTGTGATTTGAAATCTATTGAGATTTTCACACTATCCCAAGACTATAAATATCAGAGCATATATTTGTTCTTGTCGTATTCAGTATGTAAATTTTTTTCACATATTATAACTTAAAATTCAGATTGTTAGCACTGATCGCTTGCTCTCTCTCTGTGTGTCTTAGAAAACTGTATTAAGACTTTCAGGTTATTGAAATGGGGCCATAGCACTTCTAGAATAAAGATTATGCAACTGCTTGCTGATTTATGAATTGGGAGTTTTTAAAATAGACATTTTGGGGTTTTTTTGGGGGGGGGGCGGGGGGATGAGGCAGGGTTTCTCTGTGTATCCCTGGCTGTCCTGGAACTCACTCTGTAGACCAGGCTGACCTTGAACTCAGAAATTCGCCTGCCTCTGCCCCCAAGTGCTGGGATTAAAGGCGTGAGCCACCTTGCCTGGCCGGACATTATTTTTATTAAGACAGCGTTTTTACCATATTCTCAACTGAGTAGAAGTCTTTGTTATTTTAGCATAATAAATGAGACTGTAGTAACTTAAGGAGAGTCAGCACTTGAAAATGAAACTACTAATCCTTGGGAAAAGAAATCACTTAAAATGAATAGTCTATTTTGCATTGTGTGCAGGAAGTGGGGGAAAGAGGTTATATTTTATTCTTGTTTTTAATGCTTTACTTCGGAAAATAAATCCCAAAGCTATAGCAAAAAGCTCACTTATTTTTATAGCCTACAAAATTTGGATTTTCATAACTACTAAGTAACTCATAAAGAGTTAAATAAATTACGTAAAGTAGCCAAATAAACTTTTTAAAGAAGCTTGTTTGTGAAAGCAAAAATGTTTAACATAATTATACATATACCACTTACTTTGGGTTAATTATTAGCACTTAATATTATTTTCTAAAACTAGCTCAGGATGTTTTCAATTTTTTCAATAACTTCCTTAATAGTGTGGTAGATAAGTACTTTACCTTCAAGCACTATCAGAATCATTATATATTTTCCCTAAATTTCTACAGAAAAAAAATATAGACCATGCTTCCCAAATGTCTTTTAGTCTCCTTTTGCATATGAGAGTATTAATATTTTCTCTTGTTGCTTTTAGAGATACAATCCTTCTCAGTGGTGTAGTTAGACAGAGATCCCGTATTCCTCAATGCTTCCTCCAAAATCTTGAAAACCTCTAATACAGGCATTTAGATAGTATTATCTAAAAGGACCACTGCTCCTTACGTGAGCACCCACTCTCAGAGTAGAAGCTTTAACTCCATTCTGGGAATTGACCAGTTAAGAATACTGTAGGTAATCAATGATATCTTAAGTGTAGTTGCATGCTGGGAAATAAACCAGGTAAAGAAATGCTAGAGTACTATACAGAGGTTAGTTGTACTAACAGTATAAAACAAATTAATCTCAAAACTAAACAGATATGATGTTTAAAACCAGTGGCAATACCTTATGGTAGTAAAGATTTCAATCCAACAGGAAGATAGAACAATCATTGGTATCATATGTGAGATGAAAATCCTGTGATTGGAGAGATGGCTCAGCAGTAAAGAGCACATGCTGTCCTTGCTTGGGAGCCAAGTTCTGTTTCCACCACCTCTGTTGCGACTCACCATTGTTTGTTTGTTTGTTTGTTTGTTTTGGAGGGGTTGAGACAGGGTTTCTCTGTATAGCCCTGGCTGTCCTGGAACTCACTTTGTAGACCAGGCTGGCCTCGAACTCAGAAATCCACCTTCCTCTGCCTCCCGAGTGCTGGGATTAAAGGCGTGCGCCACCACGCCCGGCTAGCAGCTCACCACTGTTAATTGCAGTTTCTGGGCATCCGAAATTCCTCTAACTTGAGCTTCGGGGTGTACATATGTACAGGCCAAAAAAGATGGAAGTCTTCAATACATGGAGGAAAAACAGAATTGAAAAGAGAAATAATAAACTCAGTGATGGGAGACTTCTAATCTCAAAACAGAAGTTTACTAAGACAAGAGAAGTGTCACTACCAGAATAAAACTACCTCTGCAGCACATGTTCCCAACATTGGCAATAAAAATTCTTCTCTAATGTACTGGAACAGTTTAAGAATCAGCCACAGACTTAACCAGAAAACAAGTCCCTCAAATGAAAACACTTGATCATATGGTGAGTGCTCTTAAAATACAGTGAAATTAATTTAAGGCATTAGCAGAAAGAAATTTGAGAAATGTGCAAAAATGTGGAATTCAGCAACACTTCCACAAAACCATAGACTCAAAGGAGAATTCATAACAGAAAGTAGAAACTACTTTGAAATGATGAAATGCATGATTGTGAGGTACAACTAAAGCAGTGCTTTCTAAAGTCCTAGCTGGGGTAGGAGATTTGGCTCAGTGGGTAAAGACAGCCCTGACAACCTGAGTTCAATCCCTGATGACAGGAGAGCACTGACTCCTGCAGCTTGTCCTCTGACCTACACATAGGCAAACAAGCAAGTACACACACACACACAAAATAGATAAGTAAAACTCTAATTCGATATGCTTGTGTTTAAGAGCAATTTGAAATCAATAACCCAACTTTCTGTTTTAAAAAGCTGGAAGCAAAACTGGGACAATCTAAAGGAAACATACGATAAGGATTGGTATTTAAATAAGTAAAACATAGAATATAAAGTAAATAAAATAGGCTATAATATTTTAGTCTTTTCAGACTGCTATACCAAAATATCATGAAGTGGGTGACCAGTAAACAACACAAAATTGTTTCTGCTCTATTCAAGAGCATGAGGAATTCAAGATGTCAGCAGATTTAATCTCTGGTGCTAAGATCGTCCCACTTTCTACTTGGTAGATGATCCTCTTCTCTTTTGTCCTATCATGTCAGAAGATTCTTATTAGGAAAGCACAAATCCCTCTTCCATTCGTGGTCTCTCTACTCTCGTCACTTAGTTCCATCACCATGCTGCCTTGATCAGGTACTATCCTCTGTAAATTGTTTAGATCACAAGCACTCTAGCAAAAAGCAAAAGTTGATTCTTTGAAGATAAACATCACAAGACTTTAGATAAAACAAATACAGAAAAACTTAACACTGAACTTGAAAAAAATCAGTAATGAAATATGACTGTGCCAAGAAATTGAAAGCATTACAAGGGAATACTCTCAGTGTGTTTCCCCCTTACAAAAAAATAAAAAGAGTATAATCTGAAATGAATTTCAAAATAATATAGGTTAATATGTCTTGTATATACAGATGTGAAAATCCTCAGCAAATTAAAGTCAGAAACATCACGAAAAGATGGTACGCCCTGATCAATTGGAATCCACCCTTGAATGCAAGGTAGACTTAATATCTAAAAACCAAGAGAATTAGCTATGATTGTTAGTAAAACAAAGGGCAGCAATTTAATTACTCAGAAAACAGGAAAAATATTTAATAAAATCCAACACATTTCTAATAGAAATAATCAGGAAAGAGAAGTAGAAGGGCCCTTTCTCAACCTAAAAGGGGGTATGTATGGAAGATCCCCAGCTGACCTCACACTAAATGTTAAAATCTGTTGTGTCTTCTCAGAGCAGCGTAAGATAGAATGGAATTCTCGCTGCTGCTGCTGCTGCCTGTACAATACTCAAGGCTCAGCCTTTTCCACCATGGTAGAAAAAAAGCAAGCATCCAAACTTTAAAGGAAAAAGTAAGCTGTTCCCAATTTTCAGATAACAGGCTAGTATGTAGAGAAATCCCTAAGGGACTGCAGGGAAAGGCTTACTTGGGTAACAGGACTCTCAGTCAGTGCACAGAAAACAGATAGTTATATTCCTCTTCACTGGTAATGATCAGCCTTAAATACAATCAACCAGTTCTCTGCACAATAAAACAAAAATACTAAAATACTAATAAATTCATACAGATAACAAAAGAAGTACTAAATATACACTATCAAGTATAAAACCTCACTGATTTATGTAAATAGACATCTCATGTTCATCAATCAGAATACTTGTAAGATAGCAGTTTCCCCAGACTCATCCTCATACCTAACACAGCGTAACCTGTGCATAAACTGAGAAGCTCTATTAAAATCTGTGAAAAATACAAGGGACCCACAGTAAAGTTGAAAAACAAGTTAGAGGAAGCTTACAATCTCAGACACTCAGACATTACAAAATTATAATGATTAGTATGATAGTGGCATATGGTAGTGTGTGTGTGTGTGTGTGTGTGTGTGTGTGTGTGTGAGAGAGAGAGAGAGAGAGAGAGAGAGAGAGAGAGAGAGAGAGAGAGATCATGATTTAAATGGGTCTAGAAATAGTTTATTTTAGTAAAATGTACAAAGATATTAAGTAGAAAAAATAATCTTTTTGAGAAATACTGCCAAGATAACTGAGGATACACCTTTTTCTTACTCTATACACACAACTTATTATAGTTCTGAAACACCCACTTATCTAAATAGAGTTAAAACTGTCATATTTGCTGGGTGGTGGTGGTACACATCTTTAATCCTAGCATTGTGAGTATGAGGCCAGCCTGATCTACACAGAAAAACCCTGTCTAGAAAAAGAAAAAAAAATCATACTCATAGAAATCTTATTATTAACAGTACATTTATTGTTTGTGTGTTGGGGGAGGTGCACGGGGTGAGTACACCTCTGCCATGGTATCATGTAGAAGTCACAGGACAATTTTTGAGAGTTGAGTTGTTTTCTAGGCCATGTGGGTGCTAGGTATCATCAGATTTGGAGGCAAGAGCCTTTATCTCCATCCCCAAGCACTGAGCCATCTCACCAACCAGAAGTCTTCTCAAACAATAACACAGATGTAAATATTCATCACTTTGAATCAGATAACAAGAACATATTTGCATATCCTATACCTTTTTCATAGTAAGCAAGGCAAAATTCAGAAAGACGTGTTTCTCTTATATATGGAATCTGGAATTCAAATGAGTATGTGTGTGTGTAAGAAGAACTTGTATCTAAATTAAGTACAAAAAATTATATCTTTATTAAAAAGATAAGTGATTAGATTAAAAAATGAGCAAGGATCTGAATAGATACTTTCTCCAGTTGTCCAGAAAGTACATAACAAGGACCTAAGCCTCATTAATCATTGGTGAAAATGGAAACTAAAACCATAATGAAGTGCACTCTACCCGAGCTACAGTAAAATAACAAAAAAGACCAGGAACAGTGTTGGTGAGAATATGGAGAGATCACAACTCCCAAACAGTGCTTTTGGGAATGTAAACATTCACTTTGAAGGTGTTCAGCTGTTCCTCAAAATATTAAGCAGTTAACCAAATAGCATCCCAGTTTCACTCATAGGTATATACCCACAGGAGCTAATGCATAGTCAAGCCTAACCCTTTACCCGAATGTTTATATATACCAGGGTTCCCCCCCGCCCCTCAGTGGAAACAACTCAGTGTCAGTGAAAAGCAGACAGGAAAGATGTGTGTCTATAAGATATATTACCTGGGTTCTCAGATACTGACTTGTTAAAACCTATCCTCTTAAGTCTTTCCTAGAAGAAATTTCTCAGTAACTTTCAAGATGTTGTTTCTTATAAACTGCAAATAATTTAAAGATAGAAGAACATGTCTTAACCATTTGGAAATAGCCTCTAGTGGGGGGGGAGACCTCTTTATTTGGTTTTCCCATTAAGTGACTTAAATGACCCCCTCCCTCCCTCCCTCCCTCCCTCCCTCCCTTCCTTCCTTCCTATTTATTGCCAGGCATACAGGGAGTGAGGGAAGATGTGGTCAAGGAAGGGAGAGAGGGATATCTCAGATGTTCCCAGTTCTTTTCCATCCATCCTTTCCTTATCTTCCTGTACTCTTAACTGCCAGGATCCAGATTTTTCAGACATCCACCACGCACGTCGAAGGACCGGTGGTGTTCTTTTGAAGTACACATCTACTCAGCTTATTTTGATATTTTCATTTTGAAAAGTCTATGTGCAAATCTACGTCATTTCTTTTTCTAACGCATTGACGATGGCTTCTCCTGTGTTTACAACCTTTAGACCTCCTTGTTTCTGGATATTTCTTAAGTGGTCCTCGGTCAGCTTGTTTCGAGACAGCTTACATTCTAGAATTGCACCGCATTTTCTATGGTTTAAACTTTCATGACCTACACCAATCTCTTGACACCTACACATGCACAGCTTTCTTTGCTCTTTCCTGTCATCCTTCTGTGACCCAAGACTCAGTGTCCAGAAAACTGAGTGTCTGCTCTTGCTGTGCCCTTACAGAGTAGTGGTTTACGTAGTATGTTATGTGGCTTGCTCAGAGGAATCTGTGGTTCCTCCAGCCCTTCTCCACAATTTCCCATACCAAACTGATGACCAACTTCATTCATTTCTTCCTTTTTACTTTTTTTCTGAATTTTTTTCCTTTGATGGGAGAGGGAGTTTTACATTGTAGCTCTTGTTTGAGTTCTTATTATCCTGCACACACTTAAAAGAAATCTTTTTTTAATTTCCCTGTCAAGGCCCTATACATTGTTAGGCCCTTTTATCTCTAGTTAAACTCTTCCTCCTTTTCTGTTGACTAGGTCACCTCTAAACACACCATGTGTTTAGCCCGCTTCATGCCTTTCCTTTTGATTCCCACCTAGATGATGTGTCTGGCATTCACCCATCTACCTTGGCTCATTATCTTCTCCTTTGCTTAGCCTCAGTGATTATTTTCTCAGTATTTGTTTCACTTATTTGGCAGTTGATCCTCTATTATCTTGTGATGCTTCCAACGTTTGACTCATGTTGATATTTCACTTTTAGATTTATCTAACTTGTTAATATATTTATTTTTTAACTCTTAGAACAAAAATACTCTGAAATTATTAAGCAGATTCTAAATATTTTACTGATATTCTTTAGCTTCTTCCTCTTTGCATATAATTTTTTTTGTTTTTATGTTTCCTTTATTCTCATAGTCTATTGAAATACAATTGATAAAGGAAGACACTCAGCTTTGTGTGATGTCACATACCTCAAATCCCAACACTTAGGAACAGAAGCAGGAATAAAGTCATGAGTTCAAAGCCATCCTGGTTTATTGCCAAATTTAATACCTGACTGGACAGTGTAAGACCATGGCTCAGAAGGAGGGTGGGGGAGGGAGAGTCAGACTACTAATAGATATTAAAAGCAAAAGGAGGCTGATAAGAAAATAGTTTATATTAAACTTATAGATAGGTTGTTTTATGTGATTTTTAAATATATTTAGTTACTCTATGTTGCCATTAACCTCAGTATCCTTTGTCAGGATTCAAACCTCAGAACTTCAAGATTTTTATTTCTTAAATGGGAAATATCAAAACATTGTTAAGCTATAAGGCATTTTTTATTATGTACTTGAAAACTGAGGAAATTTTTTCAAGTTTCATCAAAGAGCAATTTTTTAAGGACTTAGCTATAAATCCTAGGAAATAGAAGTTTCTGATGGAATTCCTACCACTGAAATTATTTTAAGTACAACAGAACTGCTGGTGTGCACTATTGTAAGATCCCTTAAAAATCCAGCTGTCAACCAGGTGGTCCTTCTTACAGTGGAGAGAATATGGTGTTATTTCTTGTTCATATTTATATTTGGCAAAAGATTCTATGCCCTAAATTGCCTGGCAACCAGATATTTGTCTGTAAGTTTTAAGACATTGATACAAATCAGACACATGTTTTCATATAACCATGAAAAGGCACATGTTGCGCTTATGAAAAATCACCATTATAGTCATCAATATTTGTGCTTTCCATCTTTGCCTTATTTTCACCCTTTATTAAAATAAAATAAATTATATGCATGTTTGAAACAGTAAGTTATTATTTAGGTAACTAAATCTTAGTTTTATTGTTTTGTAATCTTTTGTTAACCTAGGGTACTTTTTTTTCCTTAAAACTTAAATATGAAATTTATTCCTTGTGTACTTTAAACTGAGTTTTGTGATCTCTATAAACACTATGTAAGTCTGCTTTGATATCTTGTATTTTAGAAGCTTACTTCTTTTGGTAGCATGGGATATGACTTATTCAGTTTGAATAAATTATTCTAATAAAAGTATAAATTGTAAGTTAAAGCAGTATTATATATTTGATGCAATATGAAAATATCTACACTACAATTTAATCCATTAGCACTTTGAATAAAAGATCATCTGAAATAACAGGCAAAGGTAACAGGAGGCATATTATCTTCTTCCTGGCTTGGTAAATACCAGCTTCCCTAGCAAATGTTGTTATAAAATGCCTAATACCCAATTAATTTAATACTTCTGAAAGCAAACAATTAGGGTCCCTATCAGGGAAATTTACTGAAACGCTTTTTCTAAAGCCTCAGTGGCCAAAAGACAGCAGTGGAATGTGAGAAACTAATTTTGGCTTGTTCTAACACCTCAGAATGTTACAAATTAATCAAGTGCTACTTAAAGTCTAGAACTCATTAACTTTTTAAGTTTTGCTTTTCCCATGACAGAGATTAAGTTATAGCGTAAAGCTTTAGTCTCTCGTTGATTAGTCTGTCATCCCCACTGCACAAGTGCCCTCTTATCTACAGTTTAGTGAGCACAGGCAGTGGTCTATGCAGTGATGGAGAAAAACTAGTTTATTGTTACATAAGGTTTTCAGGAGACCAAGCAGAGCCTACTCTAGATCTCTCTGCTTAGGCAAAGCACCCTTACCACTACTGAAGCTGGGAGGGAAAACGCGTGTTACTCAAACATCCATTTTTTTTTTTTTTTTAAATTAAGGAAGGACCTTAATGAGCCCTTGAGTATTAGATTCAAGCGTTTGAGTATTAGATTCTTACTTTAACAAGTCTGAAAGGTAAAGTTGTAAAGTGCATGTATTTAAGGGCCTCAAGTCTACATGAGATTTACATATCAAATGAAAGTAACTGAACCCCAGTGACTGTTGATGGCTAAAACTCCATATTCAGGACAGGCACACCAGGTTGTTCCTAGTAGAAAAGCAAGTTATGTGCATCATAGAAACAAATATTGTATAGAGTTGTAATCTCCTACAGACTGAAAACCAGTAGAAACGTAGAAGCAAAATGTAGTGGCATCCATGCATTTTTAAATCTTTATGCCCAAGAGCAGAGTATATGGGGTTATGGAACAGATTGAGGTTTGTAATGAACAAGGGCAAAATGGAAAATATAGAAGAAACAGCAGGAACCATTTGTAATTATAAAAGGCGTTTCTGCATTCTGTTCTTTTTTTTCTTTTGCAATCTAAAAACAGTAGCAGGGGGTTCCAAGCAGAGTTCATCATACGTTGTCAATCACTGTCATGTAGCATTTGCAGTGGAAGATGTCTTTATTCAGAAACAGCTGAGCAAATCAGAGAGACAGACTTGTAGTTAGTAGTCTGCCCAGCCTGCACTAAATAAACAAGGCCAGGGCTAACAAGCCAGCTTCTCACATAAAAGTATAATGGACTCTGCTGACCTTGCTGCCCTCCATTCAGCTTCAATCTCTGTTACATAAAAGCTTCACTACCCACTTTCAATTTCCTTTAATTACCTACATGATGTAGATAAGAAAATGAACCTTCCTTATAGTCAATGATCACACACAGGAAATTAGACAACTTGTTTAAAATTAGAGAAGTAATTTGGAGGTAAATAGTTCTATATGTCCTGCTAAAGAAATGTGTAGAAACAGTTTTTGTTGGGCTGTTTGTTTTTAACCAGGGATTTTGATTATTTTACCAGCTCTGGTGATCCTGGAATTGCTGCTTTTCTAGCCTATCTAAACTGGGTTTTTTAAAAAAAAAACCTTTTGTGAGTATTCTAAAACATCCATCATAATAAAATACTCGTGGGGACATAAGAGGTAAGCAGAGTGGTGAAGCAAGCATGTCACATTCTAAAGAGCTTAGAAAATTGTGAAATGGAATTCCATGAACAAATGCCCATGACTTTCACAGGAGGTCTGGCAGAGCAGTAGAGGATTAAATAGCAGTTGTCTTCAGTCTTCATTTTAATTCTGCTTCTGTGGTTCATGATTAAAACACCAGCAATAACAGCAAGAAGCCAGTAGTAATATGTTTATTCATCTAAAAATCAGTAATATATTTTTAATTTGTGTGGATCATACCATTTGAGCATTGATTAGAAAACAATATAAGGTTTCAAAACTGTGTGTTTTTTCTGCAAGTGTGGATAAATGGTTCTTTCATTTTCTCTGTCTGCACAGTATCTTATGTTAGCTCCATTGAGATGCATTGAAGAATGTTTCCTTATCACCTATACAAGTACTGTTTTCAGCATTGAACAAATATTGATTTATAGGAGACCTAATTGGAGATTTAGAGACTAAAACCCACAATATAAAATCTATGTTCAAGAGGATACAACTTCTGAATATTGTTATTTAACTATCTCTTACAACAGGAGCACATTGTCTTTGAAAGAACCAGTGTTTTCTATGACTCAGTGACTCAAATTCAGTGATTATTTGAGTGGCCAGCAAGATGGCTCAGCAGGTAAAGGCAGTTGAAAAGAGATAATAAAATATATATACATAGTCATAAACAAACTTATACACCTGAAAAAATATAGATGAAAACTCAAGTAATTAATTCATAAGTTAGTTCATGTCATATAAGACATCAGATATAGAGATCATAATCATTGTTATAATACCTCACACTTATATAAAAATTCTTCACTGTCACATTGAATTCTCATAACAAGCCCCAAGTTAAGACAAGAATTTGGACTTGAGCAGGTACAGTCTGTTTCAGGTCTTATAGTTTATAAACAGCAGAGCTGAAGATCTAATTGTTGTATCAGTTCTCTGGTCAGTCATCCTTCTACTACCCTTACTACACCATCCACCCTGCTGATCTGTGTAGTGCTAAGGCAATGATTACTTACCACATTCTTTGAATTCCATTTAATTTAAACATTGAGCAGAAAAAGAAAAGTTCTTTGGAATCAGGGGCTCAAAAGTAGAGTGCTTGTTTATGAATCTGGTTTTACAACCTAGTATTGCCTCAACCTTGAAAGGTCAACCAAGGAAAATTAGCTTTAGGTGATAAAACCTTTTATTATTGATAAGTTTTCATTGCAGAAATCAAGGTTTTGTAAATATTTATAAGCCAAGTAACTCCTTTGAAGATCTGAAAAGATGTTGTCAATGTGAAATTGATACTCAAATTATCTGTTTTACCTAAGAATTTATTCACTAACCAGATAGGGGCAGGCATTTCGGGCCTATTCTGTTATCAAGCATATGTATAGGCATTACTTATGTTTGAAATATAGTAGTAATGTTGTCTTCTAAAGATATGAATCAGTACCCTCTTTTAAGTTTGGTTTGGTTGGGTTTTGGTTTGGTTTGGTTTGGTTTGGTTTGGGGGGGGTTGTTGGTTTGTTTTGTGGCTTGGTTTGGTTTGGTTCAGTTCGGTTCAGTTTGGTTTTTTGAGACAGGACTTCTCTGTGTAGCTCTGGCTGTCCTAGAACTCACTTTGTAGACCAAGCTAGCCTCTGTCCCCCAAGTGCTGGGATTAAAGGCATTCACCACCACTCCTTGTTTGTTTTAACTTTTAAAACAGTAATTTTATTGTTCTTCAGCTGAGCCAAATTGCTCAAAGATACATCCTTCCCAAATCTTTCTCATGTGCCTCTCCCAGTATTTGCTCCATTGTCATTCTCCATTTCTCTGTCATATGGAATTCCTATTAGCCTAAGAGTCTCATCTGATTTAGTTTACCACTGTGTATCAATAACACATTTTGAGTATAAACTTAGTTTAAAAAAAGTATTCAATACAGTAAGACCTTGCCATTGTAATTTAAATACTTAATTTTTTTTTTTTTTTCGAGACAGGGTTTCTCTGTATAGCCCTGGCTGTCCTGGAACTCACTTTGTAGTGAGTCACTTTGTAGACCAGGCTGGCCTCGAACTCAGAAATCCGCCTGCCTCAGCCTCCCAAGTGCTGGGATTAAAGGCGCGCGCCACCACGCCCGGCTCAATACTTAAAAATTTTATTAAAGTATATGTAAATTTTGCAAGGAAATCGGGGCTCTTTGGAAAAATTGCTTTATTCACTAATAAGAGGTACCAACGTGGTACTATGTTACTGCTGTCTTCAGGTAACCTACACTGACAATCTAACCCTGTGTACAATTTGGATGGCTGCACTGTAGAGCATATTTCTAGCTTGAAATGTACTCAGCTGTTCTCAGACTCTTCTGATACTGATACTACTGGCAATGAGCACATCCACAGGCCTCATGAAGAAGGGATTAAAGCAATAAATTGGGTCACTCAGGCAGTACTGGCACAGTTTAGAGAGCACTGAAATCACATCTTACATGGACTGGGGATTCTAAGATTGGGAAATAAAACAAGCTGAAGCTGCCAGAAAAACTTCTCAAAGCACGGTAAATGTTGTATGTACTCAAACCTGCTCAGATATTGGGCTTTAAACTTTAAACACTAGGAGTTTCTCCTCTGGCACATCTTTATTTCTTTAGTACCAAGTGAGATAATTAACGTATAGGTCCTACTATTACAAAATCTGCATCTAGCCAGGCCTTGGAGCTGTCACTTCTAATCACAGTGCATGAGAAGCTGAGGCAGGATCGCCACAAATTCAAAGCCAGCCTGGGGTATATGGTAAGCTCTCATCTAGATATTCTGTAGAGAGTGATCATTTCTCAAGATAGAATAAGAGAGAGAGAGAGAGAGAGAGAGAGAGAGAGAGAGAGAGAGAGAGAGAGAGAGAGAGAGAGAGAGAGAAAGGGGAAAGGGGAAAAGGGAAAAGGGAAAGGGAAAAGGGAAAAGGGAAAGGGAAGGAAAAAGGAAAGGACTGTCTTTGAAAACCAAATAATACTTAATTTAGAAAGATGTCCAAATGTTCATAACTGTTAAACATGGACCTATTATTTACTGCTTGTGGACGTTGTACATCGTGGTGCGCACTAGGCTCCGCACCACGATGTACAACGTCCACAAGCAGTAATTTAGAAAGATGTCCAAATGTTCATAACTGTTAAACATGGACCTATTATTTAAGAGATATCATCAAGGAGGAAGAAGATATATATATATATATATATATATATATATATATATATATATATATATATAATATCAATCAGCATTGTTTCTTAGACCATTAACAATACCAATTTTAAAATGTTGATATTATTTTAGCAAGATTCTGATTTTTTTTTTTATTTTAACTGAACTGCTCTTAGCTCCCATTGGGCAGCCCTCAGGGCCACACACTCCTCTCTCTTAACCCATGGTCAATCCCATTTCTCCTCTCCTGCTCATTCTTATTCTTCTCTTGGTTCTCCTCTAAGTCTGCAGCACATAAAACCCCACCTGTGTCTCTTTTGCCCAGCTGTTGGCTATTGGCATTTTTATTTACCAATCACAATTAACTGAAGGCAAGGTCACTTAACTAGTGTCTACATGTAGACTCATCTCTGGGGAAGCCAGTCTTGGGGGCCCCAAATTGCTATTAGAATACATGCATCATTAAGCCAACCTACTACATTTCTCCCCTTTTGTCCAATTAAAAGGGCTCTTTTCTCTCAGATATAAATTGAAAACAATCATAACAATTATGCAAACTATAAGGTATGATATACACTTATAAATAAAACATCCAGTCCATCATATTTGGCAATTTAGATAAAGTATTTTATCATCTATTCTAACCTAATGAGTTCTGTACCACAATAATCTTTGAATTTTACTTTGAACTTGTTACCATCTAAAAACCATCCATTCAAATTTAGACCATCTTCAATGCTACGTGACTTAAGTTTAATTGTGAGACTATAACTGTCTAGTCTTCAACCTTATCATATATTTAAGAAGGAATTATATATATAATTCCTTATATATATAATATATATATATATAATTCCTTATATTATATATATATATATATATATATATATATATATATATAGAGAGAGAGAGAGAGAGAGAGAGAGAGAGAGATTTGAGTATGCAGGAACATAGCTTCCAAAATTTAAACAATTGGCAGAGCCATTTGACTGCCATTACTGTCCCCAGTGTTCCTTATAATGTTGGAGCAATTATTTTGGCCTTCTGGCCAAAAATATCTGACAGACCTTAAGTAAAGCACGAATTTTGAAGGACTAGTTTACCTTGTCTTGGCAGAACTTAGCAGTTGACTATCCTGTGTCCATTTGTCCTTTTTGGACAGCATTCTCTCTGCAGATGAAATTAGGGCATTTCTTGCCCATTGGCTAGTTTGCCACAAATGAAGTATCTTCATTTGAAGTGTCTTCTTTGAAGTGGAATAAGATTACTGTCAGGAGCATAATAAGATCTTTTAATAATAAAATGATTGTAAGTACCATATTCTGGGCATCTCTGATGCTTTTGAAGACCATCTATCTATATATATATAGCATAATTGAATTTTTAAGTATTGATTAAATTTATCTATTTACTAATTGAATAACCTTGAAAGCATTGTATTACAGTTAACTAAATTAGAATCTAATATGACCATGAGTTTCACTATCTGACTATTAACTTGCATTACTGAATTATTTTAAGCAGTTTGTACTAGTAACTCTTAAAAGGACTGAATCTAAGCCATGTATTGGTAAATGAGTTGCATAGGCACCATACCTATCTAAGAATAACAAAATTAATTTTCAATTTCATTTCAATTTCCAAAGATTTATACCAGTGAATATCTTAAACCTGTATCAATATATAAATTCTGTTCTGGTATAAGAAAATATAACTTCAATTCTGCATCAAAATATAAAGATTTCTACCAGTGTAAGATTATGTCTAAAAAATACTTTGTTTTAGAGTAAATTTAATAACCCAGCCCTACTTATCTATTTTCTACAATATTACCATTTCCCCCTTTCTTCTTTTCAACCCCCCCTTAACCTTTACATAAAAAAGAAAG
This sequence comes from Mus pahari, assembly GCF_900095145.1. Classification (NCBI taxonomy): domain Eukaryota; kingdom Metazoa; phylum Chordata; class Mammalia; order Rodentia; family Muridae; genus Mus; species Mus pahari. The sequence continues at coordinate 16,635,875 of NC_034598.1, forward strand.
AAAGAGAGGAGGAAAGGAAACATAGAAATCCCTGAGTTTAAGCTCTCTTATTAGTTTCCTTCCTGTCAAAAACCATACACAAATAATTATCCCTTAAAATGACAACATGTCTGTAATTCATAAAATAACCAAAACCAGACACCCCAACTTAAGAGGTTGGAACTATAATTTTCTTTTTTTATATTTTATTTTTTAACTGTCTTTAATCTTTTTTTTTTTTACAGTCTAGTTATTCGTCTCCTCCTGTTCTCTCCTCCAACAGTTTCTCATCCCATTCCTCATCCCCAGTCTCCAAGAGGATGTACCCACCCCACCCCACCAGGCCTCCCCATTCCCTGGGTCCTTGGTGAAAGGAGACAATTTTCTATGATTCCTTCCTGGTGAATTAGGGGTGGGCGGGGGGGGGGCTGTGGAATTAGGGAAAAATGTTTAGTCTTAAGAAAGCTAGCCATAGCATTCATTTTCCAGTCTTTATGTGTTGAGAAAGTTCAGGACTTAACTCAAGGCCTGACTGGAACCATTTGAAAGGCTGGATGAACTGATGTCATAGGGGATTAGTAAACATTCCCAAAGATGTTCTGGAAGCAAGTCTCTAGAAACAGCATCAGTCAGGCTGGGAGCTGAACAGTGGGTCATTTCAGCATCCCCAAGGGTGAGTCTTGTCCATGCTGTCTTCATGGTGTTTCATTCTGTAATATATAAACCTTACATCCAAAATTTAGTTCCATATAAACACTATAAATATTTGTATTGAATATGCAGGGTTCACAAATCATTTAAGTATTAATTTTTGCTCCTTGTTTAAGTGGGTGAAAGACAGCTGTCTTTTTTAAGGAGTTAGTTTAATCAGTAGTCAAATTGTAATAAATCTTCATGCCATCTGAAAGGATGGCATGATAATTTTGAGGATTCTGTAGCAAAGAGGATTTATAGGCTAGATATAGCTAAAGTTTTGGCTAGAGACATTTTTATGTCTCAGCCAGTTTAAGGGCCATTCCAATGTAGAGGAATATTACCTGTCCTGTTTGGTCTTCTTGAATTTTTCTTTCCTGTCTGCAACCAAGATCTTCTTCAGGGAGGTCTTCCTCTATCATGTCTGATCCACTTTACTTTGAAAGGGGTCCAAAGCCTTTTTGTTTTGTTTTGTTTTGTTTTTGTTTTTGTTGTTTAGGGTTTAAAACAAATACAGAGCCTCTCTCCCAAAATACCTTGGTCCAGCAACGGAAGTCATCAATGGTATAGATTAATTTAGTTTAGCAGCCTCATTTTTTTTTTTTTTAGTAAAGCACCAGGAAGTTTTATTAAAAGCAAAACAAAATTACACATTTTATATAAATTACCCAGAGAGACCACAGGTCATTTCAGTGAGAGAGAACTCAAGGCCCCAGTTTAATTTGTTGTTGGCCATCATTTTATTGGATACATAGCTTCATTCTTTCTTGTTATTAACATAATTTTTTTATCTACTAAATATGTCACTCCCCATAATGCATCTGATTTTAATCATATGTTTTAATGCATAGAGATAAGATGATAAGCACGAGATTTGGCCTAAAATTTCATTCAGAGCACACAGTATGCCTTACTTTATACATACTCCAAACCAGTAATTGTTTAGCAGCCTTATTTTTCTTTAGGCCTCTCCTTTTTAACGTCTCACAGAGGTTTTGTACTATCAGTATAACCACCTAACTTATAACCACTTTCATTTTGATAATTAAAGCAATTATTATTGAGACAGGCTTTCTCTGTGTGGCCTGAACTGACCTGGATTTGTTTATAGATTAGGTTGCCTTTAGATCAGAAACCTGTGTCTGTGCCTTCGTTTCCTGCACATTGAAATCAAAGGCTTGGATTTGTTTATTTATCCATGCATACTCAAAACAGTTAAAGCAATTTACAGTTAATTTAGATTCTATAGAAATTAATATCTCAGGTATATGTAATTATATTCCTTTTCTCTTTATTTAAATTAAATTAATATCATTTTCTATGTATTTAACTTCAATTAAATTCCCTTCTATTTACTGTATAAGCCTATTCTCAGGCCACTAATGTGTCATATGCCAAGCTAAGCAGTCCCAGAATTCCTGTAGAGCTCATGACAAAGAACCCATTTGCTTATGATTGACTTAATTCCATTTCTGTTTATTTTTATTCTTTTTATTTTATTGCTGGAGGCATTAGAAACATGAGAAGTCACTTGTCAGCCTAGACCTTCAGGTATAGCATTACAATAGTTAGCAATAGATCAAACCTCAACAATTCACTTTTTTTGTCTAAATAAAAAAGGCTTATTATCTTATAATAAACAAAATACCCTAGGGACAATTATGAAATTATTATAAAAGTTGCTAAGTATATGTTACATTCAAAATGCCCAGCCTGTTCATATTTAGCAATTCAGGAAAAATAATTATTATCTTTCCTATCCTGGTGAGTTCAGAATCCTGTATCTAAATCAATTTCTATCCTAACTTGTATTACACTCCTAAAATTACCTTCTTAGACCTAGAATATTCTTTTAAATTCTAAACAACTTAAGCTTATAGTAAGACTATGACTATTTAGTCTTCAACCCTGTCAGAGGCCTGAGAAGAAAATAAATATGACTTGTATGCAGGAATCACAAGACAAAGCTTCCAAAAATATAAAATGAGAGAAATAGCCGAGCACCTGGACAATCCCTAATATTTTATATAACATTAGTTCATCTATCTTCAGCTTTCTGATCCAGAATAGCTAACAGACCTTTTGTGAAGCATGAAGCCAATGCACTACACTCCTATATAATATGCAGTTGGCATGTAGTAATGCTAGAGTATTATCAATCATGTATAAAATATTGGGAGTTGAAGAGATGGCTCAGTGGTTACCAGCACGTGCTACTCTTTCGAAGGACCTAAGTTTAGTTCCCAACACCCAAATCATAGGATTCACAACCATGTTTAGCTCCAGCTCCAGGGTCCAATACCCTCATTGGGCCTCCAAGTGATCCTGCGCCTACCTGCATATGCTCATAAAGACACACATACACATGATTTTTTTTTATTTGAATAGAAAATGTAATTTTTAAATGGAAAATACTATATCATACATACATACTATACATCAGTAGTTGAATACATATTATGTATTCACACATAGTTAATAGAATATTTGAATTGTATTATACTATTGAGTTCCAAATATTAATAATGTTCTCATCATTTTGTCAAATTTCATAAGTAGAAATGCACAATTTCAAAACAAACATTATCTTACTCCCATGAATGTGGACATTAGCCTCCCCAATACTACTACTGACCAGTCACCATTGTGCTTTCTGTTACAGTAGATTAGTTTGTATTTATTCAAGCATTTCAAGTAAACGAAATCCTAGGATATAATGCTCTTTGGAAAGGGATCTAGGTTTTTAACTTAGCATAATTATGTATTGCTAGTTCATTTTTTTCATTAAATAGTAAAAATTTGCATCTAGTAGAATACAGATGTTTATCTCTTCACCTGTCAATGTTACTGATGTTGTCAGCTTCTACATAAATGTCTTTGAATGGTTCTATCTTGGTCTCACTGGTAAAAAATGGAGTGGCTTAGTCATGTGACAGGTATGTGACTAGATTTCACAGAATTTGAAACTCTTTTTCAAAAAGATTATAATTACAGGCCCTTACATACTGGTCAAGATTTTTATCATTCCTTATAACACTTGGTTTGTCAGGTATTCAATTTTTTTGTATTTTCATTAAATTCTTTATTCCTTTTGCATTCCAATCGATGTCCCCTCTCCTCCCTATCCTCACTCCCCACCATCCCTCCTCATATTCCCCCCTCCCCTACTCTTCACTTGGGCCTTTCTTACTGATTAGCATTGTTGGGTCTATGGAGTATAGCATGGACATCCTGTACTTTTTGGCTAGTATCTACTTACAAGTGAGTATATAACATGCATGTTCCTTCTGGTCTGAGTTACCTCACTCAGGGTGATATTTTCTAGTTCCATCCATTTGCCTGCAAAGTTTATGATATCTTTGTTTTTAATAGCTGAGTAGTATATCATTGTGTAAATGAACCACGTGTTCTGTTTCTGTTCATCGGGTTTTCTACATTGACCATCAAATAAAGGCAGTTTGGGTTCTTTCTTTTCTATCTTTATGCCTTTTTATTGCCTGATATCACTGGCTGGAACCCTTGTAACAATGCTGAGTAGAGAAGCGTTAGAACATAGTGCAAATTCAGGGTGAACATATTTAGTGAGTCGCTCTTCAGAGGTAGCATTTAACTGTAGATTTCTGAGATCCTATTTTCAACATTGAAAAGATATTCTTTCCTAAGTTTCCTGAGAGTGTTTTTGTTAACATTAGATGTTGGACTTTGTAAGTTTTCTTTTCTGCAACAATTGACATGGCCATAGTTTTTTCTTTTCTAAGTTTCATAATAAAGTTACTTATATTTACTGATTTGTAGAGCTCTTTCTTACTGTTTTTTTTTTCCATATTCCAGATTAGCCCACCCACAAGTCTCCAGGTAATACTCTTGGACTACCTCTCAGCTCACTATAGGAGTTGGCATTTTAAATTGCATCTTATCATTTATGTAGATTTAGAGGACTGCAACATCTCAGTCAGGAGTGATGCTTTGAGCTACTTTCCTCCCACCCCCCTTTTTCCCTGGCTACAGTTTTTGCATGTATTTTGCCTGTTGGCACATTTCATGTGTATACCAACCCTGTTGAGTCTGGAAAATGGTGTTTGCTTGGAGTCATCAACCGTCTCTACTTCTTGGAATCTTTGTGCTTTCTCTTCATAGATCCTAGACCCTTGGAAAAGGATTAGTGAAGATATCCCATTCAGTTCTCCAGGATCTCTGACTCTACATTTCCAATTGTGGGTTTTTATGTTAATTTCCATCTACTAAAAGATGGCCTAGGAGGTTGAACACTCTTTAAGGTTTTCTCAGCCATTATCTGTTGAGAACTCTATTTAATTTTATACCTGTTTTTTAATGGGTTGTGTCCTTAATGCTCAGTACTTTTAGTTCTTTGTATATTCTAGATATCAACCCACTGTCGCTGTATATTGGTAAATATTTTTTCTCATTCTGCAGGCTGCCATTTACTCAGTGATAGTGTCCTTTGCTGTACAGAAGCTTTGTAGCTTTGTGCGGTTCATTTATCAATTGCTAGTCCAGATGCCTGCACATTATGATCCTGTTCAGAAGTCCTTTCATATGCTGATGAGTTTCCTACCTTCTCATCTATCGGATTCAGGATATGGATATCTTATCTTGAGGTCCTCAGTCTATTTACAGTTGAATTTTGTACAGAGAGATAGGTACGAATCTGTTTCCATTTTTGTACATGCAGCCATTCAGTTGACTGGCACCATTTGTTGAAGATGCTGTCTTTTCTCCAGTGTGTATTTTGGCTGGTTGAAAATCAGTGTTAGTAAGTCTGTGGAATTATGTCTAGGTCTTCAGTTTTTTTTCCATTGATCAGTGTGTCCATTTTTTTCTGCCAAAGACATGCTGCTTTTATTACTATAGTTCTTTAAATACTACCTGAAATCTGGAATTTAAATAAAAAGAAGTTATTTTTATTACTCGGGATAGTTTCCCTTTTTTGGTTATAGTGGTCGTTTGTTCATTTGCTTGTTTGTTTTCCATATGAAATTTAAGG
>NC_034598.1:16642184-16674297 GCF_900095145.1 Mus pahari
AGACATAACAGCAGACCCTGAGGAAATCCAAAACATCATCAGATCCTACTACAAAAGGCTATACTCAACAAAACTGGAAAACCTGGATGAAATGGACACAATGATATTTTTTAGATCCTTCCATTTGCCTGCAAATTTCATGAAGGCATTGTTTTTAATAGCTGAGTAGTATTGCATTGTGTAAATGTACCTCATTTTCTATATCCATTCCTCTGTTGAAGGACAACTGGGTTCTTTCCAGCTTCTGAGTATTATAAATCAGGCTGCTATGAACATAGTGGTGCATGTGTCCTTATTACATGCTGGAGCATCTTCTGGGTATATGCCCAGGAGTGGTATAGCTGGGTCACCAAGTAGTACTATGTCCAATTTTCTGAGGAACCACCAGACTGATTTTCAGAGTGGTTGTACAAACTTGCAATCCCACCAGTAATGGAGGAGTGTTCCTTTTTCTCCATATCCTCGCCAGCATCTGCTGTCACCTGAGTTTTTGATCTTAGCCATTCTGACTGTTGTGAAGTGTGATCTCAGCGTTCTTTTGATTTGCATTTCCGTGATGATTAAGGGTGTTGAACATTTCTTTAGGTGTTTCTCAGCCATTCAGTATTCCTCAGTCGAGAATTCTTTGTTTAGCTCTGTACCCCATTTTTAATAGGGTTATTTGGTTCTCTGGAGTCTAACTTCTTGAGTTCTTTTTATATATTATATATTAACCCTCTATCCGATGTAGAACCTTTTTTCAATTTTTATTTTTCTTTTATTTAAAATAGATTTTAATAAAATCTATTTTATTTAGCACATTACATATAGTAATAATTACAGTTTGCCCTCCCTTTACTTCTCTCCTTTCCTCTCCACTTCTTCTCCCATCAGGATTCACTTTCTTTCTGTCTTTTTAGAAAACAAAATGCTTCTAAGAGAATATGGTATATGATATATTTTATGATATATGATGACTGATATTACATGATAAAAGAAAAACTAGCATATTGAAGTTGAACAAGACAGCCAGAAGGAAAATAGCCCAAGCAAGAGAAGGCACAAGGAACAGCCTTTTCTATACATTCTGGAATCCCCACCACCCCAAAAAATCTCAATCAACTGGAAGCCATAACATATGCAAAGGACTTGTGCAGACTGAGCAGGCCTTGGCCATACTTCCTCTGTCTCTGTGAGTTCATACAAGCTTTGCTCAGTTGATTTAGAGGACATTATTCTTCTGGTGTCCTCCAGGAGCTCCTCTGGCTCTTAAATTCTTTCTGCCTCCTTTTCCACAGAGTTCCCTGAATCCTGAGTGGAGAGATTTTATAGAGACATCCTGTTTAGGACTGAGTGTTCCAAGGTCTTTCAATTTCTTCATAATGTCTCGCTGTGGCTCTCTGTATGTGTTCCCATATACTTCTAGAAGAAGCTTCTCTGATGATGGCAGAACAACAAAGCAGTTATCTATGAGTATAGCAGAATGTCATTAGGAGATATTGCTACTTGTTTTCTTTTAAAAGCATCATTATTTAGTTTAGCCCTAAGTCCCTGAGCTATCTAGTCTCAGGTTCTTGATAACCAAAGCAGTCTCCAGTATGGGTTGCACCCCATGAAGTAAGCCTTTAAGTCAAATTAAATGTTAGTTGGTTATTTCCACAAGCCATGTTCAATTAATTGTCTGGAAGCTTTCATCAGCAGTGAGGTCTTGCAATCAGTTTGTAGACAGCAACTTATAGTATTAGCAATGGCCTATTGTTTGGGGGTTGTTTGGGGATTCCCATAAGATCCCATTGACCAGTAAAACAATTAGATATTCACCAGTCTTGGAAATGGAAGCTTCAGTTGGTAACAAGAGATGACCAGATAGGGCTCTGTCTGCCCATTATTTGGTGATTTCATTTAGATCATCTTCTTGTGTATAATTTAGGAAGTTCTACCCCTCATACAGCCCTCAATTTTAAATACCTCTCCCCATGTTCCCACGCTCATCCCCTCCTCTACCCATTCCAGCCACCTCCTCATACATCTATAATTTTCTGTTCTATTTCCCTTCCCTAATGAGATCTGTTTCCCCTAGTCCCTTAGACTATTCTACATATTATATCTTAGTTATCATTAACTTAACCTCACTAAATTGTTTCTAGTTCCATCCATTTACCTATGAATTTCATGACTTTATTTTTAGTGGCTAAGTAATACTCCATTATATAAATGTGCTACATTGTCTTTATCCATTCTTCTGTTAAGGGGCATGTAAGTTGTTTCCATTTTCTGACTCTTAGGAATATAACCATAATGAACAGGGATTGAGCAGTTTCTCTATGGTAAGATGAAGCATCCTTAGAGTATATGCCCAAGAATGGTAACTGGATTTTGAGGTAGAGAATTCCCTTCTTCCTAAGGACCTACCATGATTGCTATAGTAGCTGTACAATTTTACATTCCCACCAGCAATGGATGAGAGCCAGCATGAGGTGTCACTTGTTTTATAGCTCTTAGCCATTCTCACAGTTGTAAGATGAAATCTCAAAATATTTCTGATTTGCATTTCACTGGTTGCTAAGGATGTTGGATATTATCTGTAACTATTTCTCAGTCATTTGAGTTTCCTCTATTGAGAATTTTCTTTTTAGATCTGTGCCCCATTTTATAATGGGGTTATTTATTTTCTTGATATCTAAATTTTTGAGTTGATTATATATTTTGGATATTAGCCCTCTATTGAATGTATAGTTGATTTAAAAAAATTCTTTTTCCAGTCTATAGGCTGCCACTTTGTCGGAATGATGGTGTCCTTTGCTGTACAGAATCTTTTCAGCTTCATGAAATCCTATTTATTAATTGTTGATCTTAGTGCCTGAATATGCTAACAGTGTTCTGTTCCGAAAGACTTCTCCTATGCCAATGTGTTCAAGGCTATTCCCATACTTTCTCTTCTGTCAGGTTTAGTGTATCTGGTTTATTTTGAGGTCTTTGGGGAATTTTGTTTCTGCAGGGTGACAAATAGGAATCTGTTTGGATGCATCTACATGCAGCCATTCAATTTTAATACCAACATTTTGTTGAAGAAGCTTTTTTTTCAGTGTGTATTTATGGCCTCTATTAAAAAGACAGGTATCCATATGTTTATCCATTTATTTCTTGTTCTTTAATTCCACTGATCAATGTGTCATGTGTGTGTGTTTGTGTGTGTGTGTGTGTGTGTGTGTGTGTGTGTGTGTTAGTATGTATGTGCACTGTTTTTATTACTATATGTTGGTACTAGGGTAATAGTAGCTTTGTTAAAAGCTCCTCATTCCTTTCCCCTCCCCTTTGCTTCTGGGAGGTTTCTCCCCCACCCATCCACCTCCTCCACACCCCTCTAGAATCCCCCTTCTCTGGGGCATCAAGCCTCCACAGGACCAAGTGCCTCCCCTCCCATTGATGCCAAATAAGGCCATCCTCTGCCACATATGCAGCTGGAGCCATGGGTCCCACCATGTGTAATCTTTGGTTGGTAGTATAGTTCCTGGGTTCTCTGGGGGGTCTGATTAGTTGATATTGTTGTCTTCTTATAGGATTGCAATCCCCTGCAACTCCTTCAGCCCTTCCCCTAACTCCTCCATTGGGATCGCCAGGCTCAGTCCTTCAGTTTCTTTTGCCACAATCTATGGCCAGATCCATAGTACCCCTAATTCTGCCTCAAACAGGGCCGCAAGTCCCGCTTAAGAAACAGGTAAAGTGTATTAATCACAGCCAGGGGTGCGACTTAGAGGTACAGTGCTTATCCGGCATGTGTAATGCTCTGGGTTCAGTTCTCAGACCACAAAATAATATAACTGAAAAGTATATAAGTTATTATGTTATTTATTATTAAGTTGAAATTTATCTTGTTTTACAGGATGCAGAAGAATACACAGACTTGCCAGTAAGACACAATGAGGACCATACGAATAATGAATTGGCCAAATGTCTTCCCATTGAATTAAATCCTCATTCATTTGACAGCCCTCACACCAAAGCCCATCTCTTGCTTCAAGCGCATCTCAGCCGAGCCATGCTGCCCTGCCCAGATTATGATACTGATACCAAAACAGTCTTAGACCAAGCTCTCAGAGTATGTCAGGTATGACAGTCTTTTGATATCTATATTTTAGTTTTATTACATTTAAAATGTTTTTATTCTAAGATTGTCAAGAAACCACCAGGTGAATCAAGCCAATACTTTTCTAAGGAAAAGCAAATATGAAAACGTTATAAAGCCAGCAATCAGGAGGTAGGGGTAGGCAGATCTCTATGAGGCCATCCTGGTCTACAAAGTAAGTTCCAGGACAGCTAGGGCAGAGAAACCTTGTCTCAGAAAAACAAAACAGCAAAGCCAGTTTCGGTCACATTTAGACAGAATGTATTAAAGGAGAAGTATGTACCAGGAACATGTATATTTATTGAGCATATGGTAATAAAGTAGAAGAATCCATACTTTTATGACTCAAGATGGCAAAGACTGTGAGTTAAAAATGTAAGCCAAGGCATTTGTCATCCCAGCTCTTAGGTAGCAGAGACAGGAGAATCTTGAAAAGAATCTTGAAACTGAAAAGTCTACCCAGCTTTCTGGTGAAATATCTTGTTTCTAAAAGATGAAATAGAAGAAGGTGGAACCATAGAGCTTTGGGGGAAGATGCTAGAGTGTTCTGAACACAAAATGTTTCCTAACGCTCTCTTGTAGGAAGCCTCCTGGTCTACTCAAGGAAAATCAAAATGACTATTGAAAAACAGTGAAGAGAGATGGTTAAAAATAGCACAGGAAGAGGTAGAACTGGAAATGGTGGAGAAGAAAGGGTCAGCCTTTGTATGAAGTTGCTGAAGCTTGGTAAAAATTTTAGACTTTTCTCTAAAGAGAAGTGTAGGAACATTAGTTCATTAGTGATGTAGTACCTATCAATAGTCTCAAATATTTAATACTTCATTTGAAGATAAAAGTAATAGTCTCACATGTTACCATAAATTTTATAAAAACAAATACTTTCTAAACTTACAAATTATGGTGAAATAGTACAGTCCTGTTTTGCATTTTACAAAATGTTTCAATATCCAAAGTAATAAATGGTCACCTAGACCTATTTATCTCCTTTTGTAGTCAATATAAAGTATTTGTTGTAATGTTTTATTGAAATATATGAAGAAAATCTGTCCTTGATGTAATGCAATTTAAAAGAAAGAATATTTTAACAGGTTTTTTATGTCATCATAAGCATTAGAGTCTAAATCCCTATCTGCGAAGTCTCCATATGGTAGCTATGGTGGATGAGAATTTTGTTGGTTCCTTAATGGTTCTTTAAAAGCTTTTTTTAAAGGCTGGCTGAATGACAGAGAGTGGACAGAAGTTTTTAGCAGGCATGAGAAACTGAAGGTGATTCTGGGCTAGCCAGAACAGCTGGAAGAAAGCAGTGACTCTTGACTAAAGGAAACCACAGAGAGTAGGCTTTGATGAAGCGTGTACACCAGTGACAAAATTGAATTATGAGAGATCTTAACATTCAATATTTTACATTTTTAACAGTTCTGTGATTTTTAAAAGTATTTTTAAAGGTACATTAAGACTATCTGAGAATATCAGTGCAAAGGCGTTATTTAAAATGGTAAAAGTTCAAAAATAGCCTGGGACCTTTCATATAATTGTAATTTGTAACAGTTCCACATATATGGAAAATATATTGCTACCTCTAGGAAAAGATATAAGATGGCTCCACTGAGAGAATTTACAGCATCCTTATCTGGGTAACAGGTTTATTGTGCTTTTTATTTTTTGCTTTATGCTTTTCTAAAAAGGCCTGAGTATTTTGTAATAAACTTGTGATATTTTTAATTCTTTGTTTGATTGGGATTTTTTGTTTTGTTGTTGCTGCTGCTGTTGTTGTTTAGAGACAGGGTCTCTCTATATAGCCGTGGCTCTCCTGGAATTTTCTATGTAGTCCAGACTGTCCTCGAACTCTACCTCTGCCTCATCCTCTCCACCTCTGCCTCCTAGAATTAAAAGCATGTGACAGCACACCTATCACATTTTTATTATTCAAAAATAGTTACTATATAACATACAGTAAGCACCAGGTATCAGCATTTGAGAAAGAATGGAGCTCTAACACACTCAGTGTTTTGAACACACTTTTGTAGCTAACACATGATCGGCCTCTCTAGGAAGATGATTTTCCATTCCTCATTAGTCACACTTTACAGAGTTAAAGTTCTGAGTTTTCTGCTGTGGTCCTGGGTCCTTATTTGTGTTTTCTATAACACTTTCTTTATCCTTTCCACAATAACAATTCATGAACACTGGGGTCAGGAAGGCTGCATGAAAGGTGCAAAATGAACTAAAATCTTTTTTTAAAGAGTTATTTATTATTTTATGTATACTGTAGCTATCTTCAGACACACCAGAAGAGGGTATCAGATCCCATTAAAGATGGTTGTGAGCTACCATGTGGTTGCTGGGAATTGAACTCGGGATCTCTGGAAGAGCAGTCAGTGCTCTTGACCACTAAGCCATCTTTCTAGCTGAAGTAAATTTTTATCTTTGCAAATAAATTACTTAGCATTATATTATTCATCTGAATATCATACATAAAGTTTATTTTACATAACCAATTTAATAAGTCTCTCCTTTTGCATAATCAGCCAAGTAACTCTGTTTTCATCCAGGATCCCACATTTCATCTGTTTTTTTCCCCTCTGAACTTGGCTGCCTTAGCCATAATTTTGTGGTGTCCAAAGTTTGGACTTCCCAAGTGAGTACTTCCTTTTGATTGCATTTTGCATTCATGTTCCATAGAATGTTCTGTTCCCAACAGAGAAAGATGTTTTTCCCTGTTAGTGAATCATATTCAGGAAGTTCATGACATAAATGTACCCATTACTGATGATAGAAACTCGCCACCCTCCACACTCTGAAGCTATGTTTGTTTGTTTGTCTGTCTGTAATAAATATCTTGTAGGAAATTGTGCTTATGAATATCCTGCTGGATTTTTGTGTTTTGGGGTTTGTTGTTGTTGTAGATGTTTTTGAGACGGGGTTTCTCTAAGAAGCCCTGGCTGTCCTGGAACTTGCTTTGTAGACCAGACTGACCTCAAACTCACACAGATATGCCTGCCTCTGCCTCCTGAGTGCTGGAATTAAAAGCATGTGCCACCATGTCCTATTCATGTATTTGTTTCTTTTTTAATTAATTAATCTAGTTATTTTATATCCCAACAGCAGTTTCCCCTCCTTCCTCTCCTCCCAATCCCCCCATCCCCTCCATCTACTCTTCCTCCATTTCTCTTCAGAAAGCAGGGAGTCTTCCCATGGGTAGCAACCAGCCCTGGAATATCAAATTTCCATAAGACTAGGTACATCTTTTCCTATTGAGGCTCTACAAGGCAACCCAGTAAGGGAAAGCGTCTGAAAGGCAGATAACAGAGTCAGAGACAGACCCTGCTCCCACTGTTAGGAGTCCCATATGAAGACCAAGCTACACAACTGTAACATATGTGCCGAGGGCCTAGGTCAATCCCATTGAAGTTCCCTGGTTGGTGATTCGGTCTCTGTGAACCACTATGGATACAGGTTAGTTGAATCTGTGGGTTTTCTTGTGTCCTTGACCTCTCTGGCTCCTACAACCTTTCCTCCCCCTCTTCTGCAGGATTCCCCAAGCTCCACCTAATATTTGGCTATTGGTCTCCGCATCTATTTCCATTAGTTTCTGTGTGAAACCTCTCTGATGATGATTATACTAGCCTCCTGTCTGCAAGTATAGCAAAATATCATTAATGATGTTAGAGATAGGCTCCTCATGACATGGGTCTCAAGATGGACCAGTAATCGCTTGGCCACCCCCTCAATTTCTGCTCCATCTTTACCCCTGAATATCTACAAGGCAGGACAAATTGCAGGTCTAAGGTTTTGTGACTGGGTTGATGCCCCAATCAGTCTATTGAGGTCTAGGAGATAGCTGATTCAGGCTCCATGTTCCTCTTTGCTAGGAATTTTAGCTAGGATCACCTCATAGATTCCTGAGTGTTTCCATTGCCCTAGGTTTCTAGTTCATCCCAAGATATCATACACAACCCCAGTTCCAGTTGTCTCTTCCAGTACTTTCTCCCTTCATCCCCCCTCCACCCATGCCACCCAGTCCATTCCCCACATCCACCCACGATTTCTGTTCTGTTTCCCATTCTCAATGAGATTCAGTGTCTCCCTTTGAGCCCTCCATGTGACTTAGCTTCTTTGGACTTAATGGATTATAACATTTACTTTATGGCAAATATCCATAAACTTAAGATATACTTTTAAGTGAATATATACCATATTGGTCTTTCTGGGTCTGAGTTATCTCAGAATGATCTTTCTAGTTTCACCCATTTGCCTAAAATTTTCATGATGTCATTGTTTTTATTAGCTGAGTAATACTCACTTTTGTAAATGTACCACACTTTCTTTATCCATTCTTTGGTTGAGGAACTAGCTATCTAGCGTGTTTCCAGTTTCTTACTCTTAATGAATAGAGCGACAGTGAACATGATTGTGCAAGTGTCCTTATGGTGGAGGATCCTTTGGATGTACATGTATTATTTTCAACATCTATTGGAGATATATAATACCTAATACAATTATACTCTTGTTTTCTTGTTCCATCATTCAGTAAGGAAGAAAATTGTCCTCTTCTACCTTCATTTCTTATATGTTTAAGCAAGTATACTCCCAAAGTACTTGTGATATTCTTTTAAGTAAGATGTTTGCTGTCATTATTTGTTTTTCAGAGTGTCCCAGTTTGGCTGGGGAAACCCACTCAAGGTGCTATCTGATTCTTTCACATTTTTCTGCTGTTTTATCTTGTGCTTTAGTCTGAAATCTGGGTGTTTGCTATACTCCTTCAGCCCTCTCTATAAACAAAGCAAGAAAACTGTAAGGATCATGACACAAATATCTATGAATATTTGTCCTTCTGGGCATGTGCAAAACATCTGTATTTATCATTACATACACCCACGCTCAATCCTACACCAAGAATTATTTGTAGCCTTACTCTATTTTATCATCTATGAAATACCTGTTAATCATTAATAAAAATGCATTAGCTTGGGTTCTCTGTCTCTAAATGCACCTGACATACGTTCAGCCTTATTGAGAGCTGTGTCTATTTGTCTACTTACACACAGAGAGATGTATATCTGCCTAACTTTTTTTTATTAATTTTTATCATGTTATTTTATGACCTTATTATTTAATAATTTATATCATTGGTTATTTTCACAAGCATAGTTTATAGTAACTGGACAATATTCCTTCATTTCAAATTCCTTACTTAGTATATTTGAGTCACCTGCTGTGTGTAGTTTTCCTTTATTGCAAATGATTAGTTTTCGTGGTCTTAAATGTTTGACTTAGACTTCTAGAACCCACCTAGAAACTCTTCACCAACTTCTTACCCTGATTCTTTTCATTCCCACTACTACTTTGCAATAGTGTGAAAAAAGTAAACCAGGAAAGCGAAGGAACATTCGCTAGTCAGCTTGGTCTGCCAAAATGTAATTTTTCACTCTTTTCTTGTTTGTTAAATGGTGGCTACTCTGACTGTTGGAAAGCATTGGTTTAAGCCATTTTCCAAGCTCTAGCCCTTCTGGCTTTTTAAGCATTACATTGCTGCTCACATGGCACCTGAACATGACCATGCAGTCTATGGTTTGGACTTAGTGCCAAGACTTAATACCAATTGTCAATCTCTTCTGCTTGCCTGTTGCCTTGAGCAAATGGCTTAACCATCGGCGTCTCTGTCAAAATCGCACAAGTACAGACTTCCTAATAAATAAAAAGTAAAAGAACTTGAAGGCTCAAGGAAATAGGTGTGACTTGGTCTTCTCAATCTTAGTATTGTAAGATAACTCTTCATTATCCTTTTGTTTAATATAAGCATATCTTCTATTTGAGCCACCCTTTAGATTATGAAAACTATAGCCTGGATTAACAATGCCATGGGCAGTTTTTCATGACAGGGAAATAGAGTTGCAATAATAGACATTCTTCTATCTTGGAGCCAGAAAGTATAATTCAGAATTGCTTTTTATCATATTCAGTTACAAATTATATATCAAAGTCATTCTATATATGTGCAAATTTGTTTTTTATTGGGTTGGAGGGATTGGTCATAGGGTTTTTGTAAATATTTTACTATTATTGACATTGCCGTTTTTATCAATTACAATAAAAGTAAAAGTTGCTATATATACACTCCATTTTTTAAAAATAGCTTAAACAGTTCTAATTTTTAAGTTATGTAATTATAGAATCAGTTGGCCCTGGCCTCCTCACCTTTAAAACCCTATTCTTTTTTGTTGTTGATGATTTGGGTTTGTTTGTTTGTTTTGGGGGGTTTTGTTTTTGTTTGTTTGTTTGTTTGTTTTTCGAGGCATGATTCCTCCATGTAGCCCTGGCTGCCCTGGAGCTCACTCTATAGACCAGGCTGGCCTCGAACTCAGAAATCCGCCTGTCTCTGCCTCCCAAGTGCTGGGATTAAATCCTGTTCTTGATCATCTTGACTGTAACATGTGGTAAGTGATATTTAGGACTGTCGCTGAGCATGAATCTTGCTCTGGATAATAGTTGATGTGCTCAGAGTCACACACGAGTGAAGGACACTGATTCTGCCCCGTCCTGGCAGATATCAGTTATCAACAGCTTTGCTTAGACATAGGGGCTTTGTGCCCATTTCTCCTTCTCCATGCTGGGATTTTCTCTAGTTTGAACTTGGGCAGTTCTTGTGTACGCTGTCACAGTGTCTGTGAATTCATACAAGAAGCAAACAAGTTGTTTTTGGAAAACGCTGTTTCCTTGGAGTCATCTACCATGTCTTGACTCTTACAACCTTTCAATCTCCTTCTGCATAGATATCTGAACCATGAGAGGGGAGAGTTGTGATACGGACATCTGATTTAGGACTAACTAGTGCAAAGTCTTTTACTCTGTGAGTGTCCTTGTTCAGTAGTAGATCTTTATGTTAATTGCCATCAGATGCAAGAAGCTTTCCTGATGAGAATTCAGCTTGCTCTACCCTATGGATATAGCACTATGCAATTAGGAGTTGTGCCACTATTGTTTCAGTGGTTACCTCTTGCACACAGATCACTGCTGTAGCTTGTAGGGTTCGTAGCTAGGTGTGAGCAGTGATTATATTTATCTTCCAATAGCATAGGTATCAACTTCCAGCACTATGAATGTCAGTCAGTAAGAGTGAAGCTTCTCGTTGGGCACCAGCTCAATTTTTCTATGTTTGATGACTCAATGAGTGGTAAGTAGAATCTTACCATCAGGTTGTGGAAGGTAACCAGTAGCATTGTCAGTAGCCTGTAATGTTTTGTTAGAGGTCTATGAGACCCCTTTGGACAATTATTCAAAAAGAAATAGCCAGTTCCTAGTACTGGAAGTTTTATTTGGTAGTATATGGTATCTAGTTGGGGCATTGTTGCCCTATTATATGATTAATCGATTTGTATTAGTCAGGGTTCTCTAGAGTCACAGAACTTACAGATAGTCTCTATATAGTAAAGGAATTTATTGATGACTTACAGTCTGCAGTCCAAATCTCAACAATGGTTCAGTAGTAGCTGTGAATGGAAGTCCNAGGATCTAGCAGTTGCTGAGTCCCACATGGCGAGAAGGCCAAAGAGCGAGAGCCAGATTCCCTTCTTCCAATGTCCTTATATGGTCCCCAGCAGAAGGTGTAGCCCAGATTAAAGGTGTGTGCCACCACACCTTTAATCCCAGATGACCTTGGACTCGGAGATCTCCCTGTCTTAATCTTCTGGATTCAATCACCACTGTGTCTCAAGATCTCCATACCAAGATCCAGATCAGAAACTTCTATCTCCCAGTCTCCAGATTAGGTTCACTGGTGAGCCTTCCAATTCTGGATTGTAGTTCATTTCAAATATAGTCAAGTTGACAACCAGGAATAGCCACTACACCATTTAAATTCCATATATACCATATATTATATAAGAAGCTTCTACAATATTTTTGCATGTGGCTTTTCAGAAGGCCTTTAGTTAAATTTACCTTCCCAATATTCCCTCTGTCCTGCCCTCCCATTACTCTCTTCAGTTAATCTTCCTATTCTAACTTTTCCTTTATCCCTTTACAGCCCTGTAGTGTATTTTCTATTCGTTGAAGATCTCCTCCTCTTTGACACCTTACTAACTACATTCATTCAAAATTAATGAGTGAAACACAAATGTCTAAAGCTTAAAGGATAGCATCCACATATGTAATGCTTCTTTGTCAGTCTGGGTTACTTTACTTCCGATGATTATTTCAGCTTTCATCTATTATCCTACATATTTCATAATTTCATTCCCGTACTGGCTAGTTTTCTGTCAACTTGACACAGGCTGGAGTTATCACAGAGAACGGAGTTTCAGTTGGGGAAATGCCTCCACGAGATCCAGCTGTAAGGCATTTTATCAATTAGTGATCAAGGGGGTGGTCCCCTTGTGGGTGGTTCCATCTCTGGGCTGGTAGTCTTGGTTCTATAAGAGAGCAGGCTGAGCAAGCCAGTAAAGAGCATCCCTCCATGGCCTCTGCATCAGCTCCTGCTTCCTGACCTGCTTAGGTTCTAGTCCTGACTTCCTTGGTGATGAGCAGCAGTATGGAAGTGTAAGCTGAATAAACCCTTTCCTCCCCAACTTGCTTCTTGGTCATGATGTTTGTGCAGGAATAGAAACCCTGACTAAGACAATTCCTAACTGCTAAATAATATTCCACTATGAAAATTACTACATTTTTTATTATCCATTCATCAGTTTATAGATATCTCGGCTCTTTCCAGTTTCAAGCTATTACGAATAGAGCAGCAATGGACATGGATGAGCAAATATCTGTATAGTAAAATGCAGTATATGCTCAAGAGTGGTATAGCTGGATCTTGTCGTAGATCTCTCTTTATATTAAAAAAAAATTTTTTTTTTGTATTGGGGTGGCATACTTTTCTCGAGGTAAGTTTCTTGAATTTGCCAAAAGAAAATTTTAAAATTCATTGATACAGTTGTTAGCCTAAAGATCAAAATAATACTTTGACTTGTTTAATAACTACTTCTGATAAGATAAATGTATGCCACATATCACATGATATAGTGTATTTTCTATAACTCACATTATTCTGGAAACACATTTCATCATCAATCTGTTTTTTTTTTTTTTCCTTTTTGTCCTAATGTAGCTTATAGAGCCGGGTTTCTAGCTGGCTTAGTCCAGGTATGAGCCTGAAGTCCTGATTCTTTAGTTTCCACTTCAGGAGTGGCAAGGATTACATTGCAGGCTATGTGCCTCCACTAATCCACTATTAGAGGTTACAGTACATCAAACCTAGAACCTCTGGTATCCTACGGCCAGTGCACAACTGTGCCAACATCGCCAGCTTCACTCTGTTTTTAAAGTACACTAGCTAATCTATCAACACTGCACATGATTCTGCAAGTATACCTCCATATTTTAGAATATGACAAGAGAATAAAATAGCCAAGTTACATTCAGTGGGAGAAATGTGAAAAAATAGCCAAGTACAAAAGGAGAAAATGATGAAAAAAAAAAAAAACAGTCTTTTAAATGAAAAAATAGTATAACTGTGAATGTACTAGATCTGATTTCATTAGCAAATGATTTCCAGTTTTGGGAGGTTAATTGTAAAAAATATTTGATTCCCAAAGATGAAGGTGAGTGTGTTTACCTACTGCCCACGAGAATGGGCTTGGTGGGTGGGAATGCATTGAAAAGCATTGCTGTCATCTGAAAGAGTGAGGGTTATTAGTCTTTTTAGAGCCAAGTACAATTAGTCGTGAAAGTAGGCCAGGTATTACCAAGCTTAAAAAAGAAGTACTTAGTGTAATCCTTAATACAATACTTGTAAGAATGTTTTGATATTGCAAATGTTAGGTGAATTTGGTGTACTCTTAGTTAAATCCTTTCAAATGTTAAATGCTTCTAATTAGACAAAATGAGATTTTCTTTAAGTAGGTAACACAGTAGGTTTCAGAAGATCTCGAAAGATCGTTTTGATAAAAGTCAGATAATGTAAACAATATGTCTAGTTTTAAGGTCTGTGTCAGATGATATTATCAGGTTTCATATCTAAGGTATGCTGGGAACTTCTGATAGTTGTAGCATTGCTAACTGGGAAGATGTCTAGGACCCAGTGTGGCTTTGTAGGAGATATCCATTCATCATAAACAAACAAACAAAAATAAGTATTTCGATTTTTTTTTTCTTTCTAATTCTTTAATAGAGATGGTAGGGTGTGTGTGTGTGTGTGTGTGTGTGTGTGTGTGTGTGTGTATTCCCACGGCTTAAAATATTTTCTGCTTCCAAATTGTGAACTGACTGTCAACATGTGTAGTCTATCTGCTAAAAATATTTTTATGTGACCTTATGAAAGTCATAAAAGGCCAGGATTGTGTCTAATTCAGGCTGCTTTCTTGGCCGGACAGTCCAAGAGGCCCTTGCTACAGAAGCTAGCTGAAGATTTGTTCTAAAGGATTTAAAGCAGATCAGTCTACATGAACTTAATCATTTATTCTTCCAAATGAAAAGATCCACAATACAGTGGACACCCAGTCCATCTTAACTCTTCAGTACTTACTACGGATATAGCAGAGCCAGGGGGCTTAACACCTCCCAAAATAGTAATAATGTATACCTAATATAAATGCGTAAATAAGTGTCTAATATCACCTTTATTTACTCCTGTGAAGTTACAAGCAATCTCCCTTTGGGGAGTAAAATATAATTCTGAAGGCTGTTTCCTCCTGGGTAACTGTACCTGTAAGCTTTTATATGGCAGTTCAGGGATGGTTTATTGACAGTGTCATGCTGTTGTGAAGGATCATTCTCTCCCCAGTTCCTCTCCTCACACCCACATAACAACCCTTTTCCCGGTTGGGGCGTTAGGAAATGAGTAATGCTTAACCCATTTGTGTGATCAATTCACTTAAGCAGCTACTGTGAAATGTTAATCACAACTTTAATTTGTACTGCATTAGCATTTTGATTAACTTGTAGGCTTGCTAGCACACTTGAAGCGCTTTTACTCATAGTTACAGCTCGGAAATGACTTTTTGATTAATTAAGTTTGTTAGACAGCAGCTGAGCTTCCTGAATGCTAACCTTCTGGGGGTCAAAGTTCAGGGGAAAGTTACTATGAACAACTGTTGCTATTGAAAAAAGATCTTATAGATGTACTTTCACCGTTTTAATTATTGATAAAATATTGTATCCTTCTTCACATGACCTGATCCTTTAAATGAGCGTGCCTGTCTCTCCAGAAAGCTATTCTCAGGGGTCTTCCCATCCTTGCAGAACTTGCAGGAGCTTGTGAGCTAAGCAATGTGTTTGCTCACAGTCTTAACAGCTGAAGTTTTATTAACAAGCTCCTACACTGAGTTTCCAGTTATGTTTGTTTGTGGGTTTTCTTTTTCTTTCATGATTTTTTTATTTGAGAATAGTTCAAATTTTCAAGAAGTTTTTCTGAAACCTTCCTGCTCTGAATGTACTCAATCTAGTCTGATCTTGGAAGCTCAGCAGAATCAGGCCTGGTTAATCCTTGCATGGGAGATTTCCAGGAAAGGTTACAAAGATTTCCTGGATATCCTGAGAATACTATTCCTCTTGTGCTAACATCTCACATGTGTTAGTGCAGTATATTTGTTATAATTAATTAGCTGATACTTATATGTTATTATTAGCCAAAATCCATAATTATTCATAGTTCTTTAACATTAACACACTATTCTTTTCCGCTATTCATACTGTCATGGATGATACCGCATCAGTTACTCTGACTTCCCTTTCTCTCTTGGCCTGTCTTAACTATGAAAGTCCCTCGACTTTCTTTAGTCTTCTGAGCTCTCTGTAGTAATGCGCATTCCCGTGATACTCCACTATTAACTTCATTTCTCTACATTATTGTAATTTTCTTTCATTCTGAATAAAATAAATCTTTTAAAATCCAATAAGAGGAAACTATCTTTATGTTATTAAATTTGGGCAGAAGTGGCAACATGGCCCTTCATTTCAGCTGTGGTCCTAGTGATTTCAATATGCTTGTGATCTCGACTGTGAAAGAGATGGTATAGGGAGAAAGATTTTCTTACAGGGAGGAAGAATCAAGGACAAGATGAGGTCTACAGAGTGCTGCAACAGGAGCACAGGGCTGGCGCATCACATGCTGGACCCTGTGCACATTTTGCAGCGCATACACTGACAAATTTATTTTTAAAAATAGTTTAGGTTCGCGGAGAAATTTTTAGTAATAGACCTTGCACTTTTACTTTTATTATTCTGTTTAAAGTATAAATGTCAGTGGTTGTGTTTGTTAGGTTGTGTTAGTGCCTTCTATTTTTATCTTGCATTATTTTACTCCAGAATGAGTTTTGTTTCAAAAAATGTAAAGCCCTGAATAGCAGGCATTGAGGAATAGCTATATGGATTAAAACTAATTCAAATGTTTTGTTTTCAAAACTTGTATTATCAAAATTTATTTGTAAAGACAGTAATTATTTAATGATACCATCTTGTTTAAATTTAATGTTCATTTTCTATGTATGGACAAGAAGAGATGTGAGCCAACTGAAATCCTTTTTGAAATAAGACAGCATATGTGTAAGTCAGCAGAGGTAGTGAAGTTTCATGCAGAGAGCATGGGTCTGGAATTGAAAAAATGGGATTAATAATTATCTCTATCACTCTTGTGGATGTTATTACATATTCAGTGACCTTCTGTAAGTTTCTGTTTTCCTGTTGGTCTCACAGTTGCTATTGGTAAGGATTTAATTAAGTTATTTGTGAATGTGTTTTATATTTTGTATAATACTATTCAAATATTTTCATCATAACATTTGCACACAATATGGCTTTATATTATAATTCACTATTTGGGTATTTTAATAATAATTGTAAGAGATTACTATTACTAGATAAACTTAAATGTTTGCTGTATAAAGTATAGTCTACAGTCATAGAAGATGAAATGAAAAATATTAGTAGATTTAGAAAAATTGGTTTTTCCTGCCACTATAAAACCAGTTGGGTTTAACTGTTCAGATCAAACCTGAGAAGATTAGGGAATTCTGTGGTGGATTTATAGTAAATGTTGAGGCCATGAGGTCCACATCCTAAAGCATGCCTACAACTAAACAAATTTTCCTCTAGAGATTGTTCATTCTGTTTTCCTTTATCTTTGCCTGCCATGAATCACTTCAGAAATCCTTGAAGATGAAATGCCTTTGGTATGCATACTCAGTCGTTTCTGGGGTCTGCCTCTTCGGTTCATCATCTTCTTTCTTGTCTTGCTCCCTCACTCAGACATAGGCAGACATAGGAGAATTCTGCCTAATTCATTTTTCTCTATTCTGAAGCTCATATTAAACAGTTCTTCCTGTCCTGCAGTGATAAAAGCTAGCCTCCTCTTGTGTCTCCAACCAATTCCTTGTAGGGAGCCAGCTTCTGCTAGAAATGCATTAGATTTCTTCTTCTTTTTTTTTAATCTGTTTCCTAAATGAAATCTTTTCCCCCACCTTCCTCAAACAGTATTCATAGCGTCACTTTGCCATCTTCTGGTCCATCATAGTGGCTTCAACAGTAGTTTTTTTAAATATCATAATCACCTGCAATCCATACTCCTGCACATGAATGATGTCAAACTGCCTGACCCGAAGCCGATCGATCGCATTTGTACCCCTTGTCTCACAGTGTCTTTATCAGTCAACTTGTCTGAGCATTTCTGGGTTTGTAACAGAAATTTTTTCTCCTCTTCCTGTTCTCTTAGTTTAGTCTCTGCCCCCTTATGATTGTACCTCAACTGGCCAATTCAACACTAGTGTCAGAGTGTGCTAATGTCTAGTACCATCATGGGTAACTATCAACATCTAAATTCTCTGCCATCAGGTCAAAATTACTCATTATTGCAAGACATAATATCCAAATACTGTTGAGTGCACAACAGAGTCATGCTGTTGAAGACAGGGCTATTACAGGATTTTTTTTCTATCATTGATTCTACTCAGTTCCTCTAAATATTTTCCTGTTCTCTTACATTTTTCCCCTTAGCATGAAGCATTACGTTCAATCTGCAGAGATTTCCTTTCTTTTCCTCTGATTCGCTTTGTGAGATCTTCTATGATCAAGAAAAGTCCTTCTTTTCGGAAACCCTTACACACACTTCATCAATAGTAACCCTCATCCCCTGACTGCAGGATGGTCTATCTAGCTTGTTTATTGTTTACTGAACATGACCTTAGAAACAGTAGAGTCTACCAGAAAAGTTAGAAATTGAATGTTATAAAAACAAATGGATAGTAAATCTGTATATGTAGAACTCCTAAAAAAGGGACAGATCAAATTCAGTTATTCAGATGTGGAAAATGAGCCTCGATAATTAATTTTCCCAAAATCTTGCAGTTAGAACGGGTCTAAACCGTTGGGCTGTGTCTGTCATAACACACCAGCTGTAAACCAGTGCCAAGTGTCAGTGAACCGCACTGAAGTCTGTACCCACCAGCCTTCTTACTCTCCACTTCCATATCTGCATATTCTGCCTGCCATAGACTGAAAATTTGGAAGAATTCCATCAGTGCTGGGCATAGCCTTTTTTTCTCTTGTCATTACTTAAGCAATACAGTCTATTAGGTATCCTAAATAATCTGCAGGTGATTTAAGGCATACAGGTGTATATGCTTATCTTATATATAAACACTACCATTTTAAATAGGAAACTTGAAAATCCAGAAATTTTGGCACCTTTCATGGATCCTGGAATCATTCTGTGACAAATACTGAAACAAGATTTTTATTTGCTTTCATTGAGAAATATCTTTGAAGTTCCATTTGATCTGATATGCACATTCCTCATAAAATCTGTTGTACTGAATTACAACAGCACTCAAATCTACACATTCTCCACTTTATTCTGAATTTCATAGGCTTTGTACTACACCAATTACAGTAATACCTTTGGAGCCAAACTCCCCACAACTTGAACCCTAACCAGACGTATTTTCTAAAACCTTGTAGTCTTAGGTATATTTCTTCCTCTCTCTGAGCAACAAACTCTTTATCTATAAAATGCACATAATTATGTGACATATTTAATGCCACATAAGTAATTGCTAATAGACTGTTTGACAAATAGCAAGCATTAGCAAATGTCTGTTCTGATCACAAGTTACTCACAGTGTCTTGGAGGGCACTCAAATGGCCTCCAGTGTCATCCTTCCTATCTTGCTGGTCTTGCCTCTATCCCTACTCTTGTATTGATGTCTTTATTAGCAGTGCTGCATGTTATAACTTTCTGGTTGCCCACTTTTGTCCTAGTGGTCTAAGGTCACTGTAGCCTGTACTCCCTGTGAATCTTGTTTTAACTTCAATAGCCCACCTGGTTTCATAGTTCATCTCCACTAAAATATGTCCAAAAATTATTTTGTCAACTCCCAGCTCACCTCTCTTCAGTAAACAACCGACGTTCTTACTGTTTCTACAATATGGTTTTAATTGTCCAATTTTATAAAAATAAATACATTGCTAGAAATCACATTTTCATTCCACTATAACAAGACATGACAGTCAATGGAAATCGATTCCAACTTGTTAAGAGAACATCTTACAAAGACTCACCGCATCCATGTTTTTCTCTATACTCAGAATCATAGCTGTGTCTCCGCAATGTGCCAAAGTAATCCTCTCTGGTTGGCTATCATACATCTGTGATAAACTCTGACGTTACCTGAGATTACTGTATGATAGTGTGACAGAGTCCTTCCTCTGTTCACTCACATGCTCCTAAGATCCTTCAATCTTGCATCCCTAGCCCTCTCAATTATAGACCTCTGAAGTAGCTTGGGCTTCCCACTCCACAGGAGAACCAGACTGACTTCTTTCAGTTGGTCCTGCACAACAGGATTAGTCCTTTGCCTTGTCCCTTGATTTTCTTGTAATTGCAAACCTCCCCTGCTGCCCAGACCATGCATCTGCTCATGACTATGCAAGATCCTCTCTTTGCTTCCCTCACCCTGTATAGAAGTGAACATCAAAAAGATGAAAGGAAATACCTGCTTTGGAGGGTGGGGCAAGTACTATTATATGATGTTTATGTAAGTCTCTGTTCATTACTGTCCTTTATGCAGCAGACAGCTGCTGGGTCCTAGTGTTCTCATGTTGTATATTTTTTCTTTGTGTCCATAAAACCTTTGAGCATCATATCCAGAGACCTTGGTCCATTTCCCTGTACTGTACATAAAACGATTGTTAATTTAACTTGACCAGTTTTTCTAATTATTTTTCTTTTTAAAAATTATAGAACACAGGTGGAAATTTAAATCTTGGACGAATATGTGCACACTGAGATCACAGAGTGGTAGCATGGCACATACCTTAAAAATGATTTCTAAAAACAGTAGATTTTATACAACATTTTATTATATCTTATTGTCAGTAGGATATTTACTGTTAAAATATCATTATAATAGTTTGCTAGTTATATCCCAAAACAGGTTAGTAAAATCCTAAAACTGTATAATGTAATTTTCAATATATTAACTTACATGTCTCAGTCAGCATTCTGCAGAATCTAATTTAATTGAAATCACTTTGCCTGTGTAAACTTCTCCTCTGTTTAAATAAGATTTCACTGTTTAGTTTTGCCTTAAGCAAATGCAGCCTTTTGTTTGTCCATAAAACATTAGATTAGATGTATAGACTAATATAGATAGCTTCCGTCACTGCACATAAACCACAGGCAGTTACCTATACAATGTGGTATATTGTCATTAACAGTCAGCCTATATCTTTAACCTGCTCTTTGAGGAAAATATATTTTCAATAAGAAAATCTATTTCCCGATTACTGATTTTATATTTGAAAGACTGAAATTTACATTTTAAGTGCTCTTGATTCAGTGAATTGTGAAAGTATTTACTCAAAAAGTACCCTTTTTTCTTCTTATTATTAGAGAAGAAACTTTTTTCACTTCTTCAGTGCTTATATTTGACCCTCCTGTAGGGGATTGATTCAGTTTGTTCCTGGACTCAGCTATAACTTGCTTTTTAGTACCTATTCTGATACATAGGAATTTTAAGATATAATACTTGATTTTCCTACTTGTGGCTATTTGTTGTTGTTGTTGTTGTTGTTGTTAAAGATAACATGATTCCTACTGGAGAGAGCAAGTGTCTTGACATACCTGCTGCATGATCTTCCCTATCCAGGCAATGCTGGATGTGGCTGCAAGCCAGGGATGGCTAGTGACCGTCCTGAATATCACCCACCTGATTCAGATGGTGATCCAAGGCCGATGGCTCAAGGACTCTTCTCTTCTCACAATACCAAACATAGAGCAGCACCACCTTCACCTTTTCAGGTAATTGCTTTTCGAGGTAATTAATTTAAAAACAGTCCTGTTTTTTGGTTTGGTTTGGTTTTTTTTTTTTTGGAATGGGAACAGGAGCTGCTAAAATCTGAACAGTGGTTCAGACATGCCGTGCCTGAGCCCTACCGCTGTGTTCCACACCAGCCATGAAGGCAGTATTCTTCTCTAAGTGCTTAGAACCACTACAGTTACACATGGTGCCTAAAACATTAATTCTTGCAGGTTGAAAATAATGATTTGGCAGAGGGAGAAA
Organism: Mus pahari; assembly: GCF_900095145.1. NCBI lineage: Eukaryota > Metazoa > Chordata > Mammalia > Rodentia > Muridae > Mus > Mus pahari. The sequence continues at coordinate 16,663,836 of NC_034598.1, forward strand.
AGTGTGGGCTCTGTGATAATATCCCCCCTTGGAATTGGATTTCCAGCTCCAAGATGAACAGCAAGTTTAACTTCTTCATATTTAAATCTTTCCCCTTTGCAGCTTTGGTTGGTTTTGTCTGTTTCAATTTAATGTATTCCCTTACAATATCAGCCTCTATTTAAGAAGACAACAATAACATACGTTGTGATTCAAACACAAATTCCAATTTTCATTTATTATATAAAAGAGTTGAGGTATCAAGAATCTGTTTTCAAATGAAAATTGTACATCTGTGAAATGTTTATAAATGTTGTTTTATATTCTAGGAACTCAAATGTGCATTTAAAAAAAGAGTTTATATTATCATCAAACTTCTTTCCCTTAGGTGTCATGTAATAATATAAACCCTTTAGCCAGAGGGGAAAAAACAATACATAGTACATGAATGTTGGCAGTGTTTAAATGAAATATTTCCTTCACACCAATGTTTCACACAAGTTGAGAGACACTTTTAAGCCAGAATGAAGTTTTGTAATCATGCAATCACCAAAACAGTCTGCTTTCTGACTTGCCATCGTGTTCATCTTTAAACCTATCAGCTGGGAAAGGAGTTGCAGTCAGATCCTTGTAAATACATATACCAACAAATCCTCAGGCATGGGGAGAAATGTAACTCAGTTGATAAGAAAGAGCACTTGCCATACCCAGTACTGCGTAAATCACTCCTGTTAGTATACAGCAATCATGAATAGGAGGCAAAATGATAGATCAGGAGTTCAAAGCCATATATCAAGTTGAAGGTTAACCTAAACAAGAGACTCTATCCAAAAAATAAAAAATAAAAAACAGCATATACGAAGTTCCTTAAGGAAAGTCTCTTTTCACTCAAATATATTGGGCCCCATAACTCCAAGATGAATCTACCATCTGATTAATATCCCCGAAACACACATGCTTAGTGCAAGCCATACTAGTAGCAAGTGGTAAGAGGTGGAGGACACCCATATGTGGCGTGACTGTCTCAGGATTCTTTCCCTGCATCATTAAATGTTACAGAACCTAGATTTCAGCAATAGGGAAGGCATATTGAGAGACCCAGTGGTCCATTAGGGGAATTACCTGGAGCCTAGCAAATTCAATCCAGTTTTCTAGAAACCCTTAAGAGTATGAGTATGATTTAGGTTTTATCATTGTCGTATCAATAAGATCTCGGTGGCATGTGTTCATGTAAACACCCACTGTCTGTAAAACCCAAATATGTACTGAACTCAAGATTGACTTAGATTTCACATTTCACTTAGTGATAGTGATAGCTTAGAGAATATACTGTGTGGTATTTAAAAGTTAGCATAGCAGCCTACAAAATGTAAATTTAAAGAAGCTGTTAAAACCACTGTCATCATCTGACTATGAAAGAATTATTTTATTGGTGTATATTTTTTATAGGAAATGGAAGCCACCTGTAAAGAGCCCACATGCTAAGTGCCGGACATCCATTGAGTGCCTTCCTGAGCTGATCCATGCCTGTGAAGGGAAAGACCATGTGTTCAGTTCCATGGTAGAGAAAGAGTTACAGCCTGCAAAAACAAAGCAGGTACATCCAGTTCCTCTTCATATTAAGTGTTTACCAAGAACACAACCTTTTCAACAATGGGATCATAAAAAAAATGGTAACAGTAAAGAGTTTCTGAATATATAATGATCAAAAAGCAATTGAAGATCAGAGATTTATTGTCTGCATCTGAGGAGCTGCAGGCTGTGCTCACCACTGTTTCATCTCACAACTTCACTAGTGCTGGACCACAGTACACACAGGTGCTGGTGTGTGAGCTGCGATGCCTCGCAAGGCCAGTGGATAGTGCCTCAGTTTACATTTCAGACTGGTGTATCTTGCCATATTTTACTGTACATATAAAGTTTTCTTCTCTTACAGAAACATAATGGTATAATTACAGAGAGCAAAGACTTTGAATTTCATTTGGGGGGTGGTGTGCCTTAATATAAAATCTCTTCAATTACTTGTTTATGTCTTATGTCTTACTTTAATCAATATTTATTCCTAGATTATAAGATATTCTTTCAAACAATCTTTTTGTGAACTGAATGACTTATATAGAGGGTTAAGTTGATGTTGTAAAAGGCAGTAAGTCATCTCTCCAATCTTTTGTAAACCAAAACCATGAATGAATGATGCCAGAAATAGTTGGCTGTCTAAACTTTTAAGTCATGAGCATTTTATCCTGAAGTTGTAAAGTAAGTATTCAGGAGTTCTTCATAATAGATGTATTGGTCGAAAACTTATTCACCAAGTATTGAGAGACCACGTCTCTTTTTTTTATTTTCAAAGCAAAACTTTAAAGCGAGACTTGGTAAAAGTGTAACACTCATAAATGTCTGATTGACTGTTCAGTTTCTGTTGAACCCCAAATTGACACAAATCATTATTTAAATATTCATAATAAATGTCTATCTTTCTAACTAAATTACCATCAAAATTATGAATAAAAACATCTTTGAATTCAAAAAAGACTACTGTTAGCAACAACAGATTTCTCAAATAACATACACTGATTTTAAGCCAAGTTTCAGATGTGACGAAAAATTAGGACATTGTTATAATTAGTTGAGGGAGAACTCAGAAGTAAACTTACTTAATTTATTTGCATAAATTGCCATTCTGTTATCTTTAAAACCAAATGCAAATTGGCTCTGTCTGATATGATGATGGTTATTTGGCTCAAAAGTGCTTCAATTTGCAGAGCAATCTGGTGTCGGCTCTGCAGTGAGGCGATCCCAGGTAACATACAAATCCTGAATTATTCCAGAAATTAGTATGTTTAAAGCATCAATTTAAGTGCTAATTGCAGTAGTAATGAGAAAAAGCAGTACGACTGTGAGATTTGCATCTCCTGCCCCATCAGTATGCCTGGAACGGCTGCTGACTGGCAGAGGATTTGGCTGCTAATTAAATAATTGTATGCATGGTAGTGATCTTGCCTGATTCAATAGATGAAGATTAATCCTCAGATAAATATGTTTGGCTGGTATTGAAATGTCTGAGCAGTTTCTTTAAAAATAGTTCATGCAATATAGGTAGGTAGATAGATAAGTAGATAGATAGATGATAGCTGTTTATACATACACATATATACATATGCGTATATGCATGCATATACAAACATATATATGTGTGTGTGTGTATATATATATATATACTCAGTAAATAAATGTGTATACATTATAGGCTGAAAATAATAATAAATACTTCCAAAAGAATTAATACATTTAAATCCAGATAGGACTTTTAAGAGCATTGTAGAGTAAAATTCATAGTTGCTAAAAACAGAAAACATTGTATCAGTAACTAATTTTACTGTGCAAGTAATAATAATAATAATAATAATAATAATAATAATAATAGTAATAGTAATAAAGTTGACATGTTACATGCCCAACTGATATTTATATGTGTCTCCTTGGCCATTTTTACATTTTAACCAGTCTTAAGTAGAGCAGTTTCTCTGCTCTATGTCTGCTGGTTCTGGCATGGATTTGGCCATCATGTGTACTTATACTACATTCTATAGCTATTTCAGAATCTAGTTCTAGGCATAATTTCAAATTCAAAAGAAAAAGCTATAGGATAGGGGTTACACTGAAAATTCTCATTGAACTAACTTTTTTGGTGGTGGTGATGTTTTTATTTGGTTTATTTATTTTTTTCTTTGGTTTTGTTGTTGTTGTTTTAATTCCTGAGGGTGGTTTGGCTCATCATAGCTTTATTTCAATTATATACAGGGCTTTATTTCAATTACATATGCTTGGCAGCACTAAAATCATAGTGAACAAGCTATTAAAGTCTATAAGAAAAACTGTAATATACATTAAGAAATCAAAAGAAACAAAACTGAAAGTGCTCACATAATTTTTAAAATACATTAGGAAGTATTTGTAAATGTTACAAAAGATCACAATTACCTTAGCACCTTGAGTTTCTTATAACATGGTTTCCAGGGGTCTAAATTTTCATTCATTCACTGTACATTGTAGCACTGATTGAATGATTATTCACAAGTGTCTTAAAGAGGAAGAATAAAGTGGCAAAATATGTGTTGGTTTAATAACTGTTAGAATTTTAAGTACTATAGGAATATTAATGCAAAAAATATTTTTCTAGGACCACTAGAGTTATAGGACTCCCTATGAATTATAGCTATTACAGTATTTCACTATACAGAATAAATGTAGACTGTGAAACCCCGCCCAAAAATGTATCGTCATTATGTTTCATTAAGTTGCTTAATGAAAGATAGTGACATCAATTTCTTTTCAAGTTTTCTGTATTGTCCCAGGTAATGCTCTCCACATTAAAAATCATCCATAATACCTGAATAGGCCTATCTCTAAAACAAAAATGTCACCAGTAAACATTTTTTAATCATACTTACTTTTTAGTATGGCCAAAAGTTACTCAATATTAAGTGAGATTTACAATAGAGATAAAAGTTTAGATTGTAATAAGTCTTTTCAGTTGATTAGGAAAAAAACTGAAAGCATACTCTTTCCTCATATACAAGTATAAAATAGAGCTAAGAAAATCTAAGTAGATAAGTGGGTCGTATCATTGGCAGTATCCTAGTAGTATAAAGCTGAGTAAAGGATGAAGGATCTGTGTTACTTCAACAGCTGTAGCTACAGATTTAATCCTAGTCCGAAGAATGACTTCTAGAAGCACACCATTTCTTAGTTGTTCACTGCATTTTCCACTAATAGTTCCTTTATTATTTTTCTTTTTCATTCAGGCATGGAATTTCTTATCTCGCTTGCCAGTGATAAATGTTGGCATAAGTGTTAAAGGCTCATGGGATGACTTAGTTGAAGGACATAATGAACTCTCCATCTCAACTCTGACAGCAGACAAACGGGATGAAAACAAATGGATCAAGTTGCATGCTGATCAGGAGTATGTGCTTCAAGTCAGCCTACAGAGAGTCCATTTTGGGCTTCAAAAGGTTGTAGTATTTGGTTTCCATTCTCAAATATTTCACACCAAGTATTCGCATGCACCACCACACATATCTTTTCTATTGCTAATGTGTTCGTGTCATTCATGAATCCTGCTTTCTCAACTCGCATTAGCAGCAAGCATCAATCTTTTGAAATTAATCAGTTCTCCTCATGTGTCATTTTTTTATGTCCAGATTATTCATCTACCTTACACTGCCTGTGTAGCACTACTCACAAACAGATTTTTACAGCTGGAGTGCTTTTAAAGTATAGATTCCTTGGCCTCACTCCACAATAACCAAAACACAATCTCAGAGATCTGATACCATAGTGCCCCACAGGATTTTTAAGGTCGTTAAATTCTTAAGAAGCACGGCCCTGGAGTATCTTGATGTGCACGACCTACAGTACACTAGATGCAGATGAGATTGAAGTTTTCTACTGCACCTGAGTAAGACACTAAGCTTTTCTGAGGCTCGGTTGCTGCATCTGCCTGCTTTCTTACATTTAAGAAAGCTTTACCAATTTCATGCAGAGAAAAAAAAAAAGCATAGTATTTTTGTTGTATATTACTGTGCTCTGTTCTGTACCCTGATACCAAAATCATTTAAGTGTTAGAAGATCAAGTAGTATAGAAAGGTTGTTCTTAAGTGACATCATAACTGAAATAATAAAGACTTTGTCTTTCTATCAGCCTAGTGGGTTCAGTCAGGCCCTGCTAGGGTCAAAAAGATGCCCTGATGAATAAGGTTGCAACTAGCAGCTTTTACTCTCTGATTCCACACACAATATGGTCAGTGACTTTGTATTGTTATGAAATCCTAGTACTGTCCCCTTTGTTTGATTTCTAACACAAAAAAAATTATCAATATAGATATAAATTGTCCACCTCTGGCATTGCAAGGCTTTACTATGAATATTTTCAGACTATGTAAATTAGAATGTTAATAATCGTAGATGAAGAATAGCATTAATTGCAAAAAGCAAATCATTGTGAAATTACCCTAATATTCCCCCTTTAAAAATAGATTTAATTGTGCTTAAAAAAAAAAAACTAACAATTTACAACTACTGTTATTTAAAAAAAAAAAAAAAACAAACAAACCTGCCTGCCTGCCTCTGGAAAAATGTGAAGTGTAAGGAGGAGCTTACTGTTATTAGTATATTTATGTCATAAGGTCTTACAAAACCAAAGATGATCTTTTTAGAAATCAATCCCAAAATAAACTTTTAAGTATTAATATATTTACATTCAATCATGGATTGTGGCAAGTTATATATGCTATAAATTGCTAAACTTACAGTTTCAATTCCTGGGTAGGTGGTCCTGGAACATGCTTTATAACCCTTGTCTCTTTTATGAAATGGTTTGAGGAGCCTAGGTGTTAGTTTTTAAGGTCTGGCAGCATTCAGCAGGAAATCCATCTGAGCCTGACTTTGTGTAGTTCGCTATCTTAGCCCTCACTGCTTCCATTCCATTGATTGGTCACTGTTTAATTTTGGTAGGTCACATGTCAAGAAAATTGCCTATTTCTTCTGTATTTTCTTTCTTGATCTGTTTGTGAATTTGGAATTTTTTTTAAGGTATGGCTGAATTTTACTGATATCTGTTGCAGTATCTTAATTTCATTTCTATTTTCTATTTTCAGTAGTTTGGTTCTTCTCTATTGCTCAGTTTGTCTCAAGATTTGGCAAGTTTATCTTATGTTTTTGTAGATTCTGTTTCACTGCGTGATTTTTTTTCTATTTCCATCTCATTCTTTTCTGCCCTGATAGTTATTCTTTCCATCTAATCTACTCTACTTTAGTGTGTGTGTACATATATATATATATATATATATATATATATATATATATATATATGTATGTATGTATGTATGTATGTACATACACACATACATCTGTAAATTCCTCTCTTGGAACCACTTGAATTTTATTTAACAGGTTCTGCTATGCTGTACTTTCATTTCATCCAGTTATAGTGACTTTATAATTCTTCTCCTTATTTTACAGTCAGAGAATCTTCTGATTCAGTAATGTGTTGTTCATTCTCAGTGATTTTATATATGTTCTTTAATTTCTCTATTACTGTTGATTTCTAGTTTTACTTTTTTCTAATGACAAAATGAAATAAATTACTTCAGTTTTCTTCTATTAATTTTTTCCTGCCCCAATAGCATGGACTATTTTAGAGAAACTTCTATGGTCTTCGGAGACAAGCAGCACCTGCAGTGTTTGATAGAAAATTCTCTACATGTCTGTTAAGTCCATTTGTTCTACAGTATTTTTAATTGTGCTTTTGGTGGTTGTTTTCTTTTGTTTAGAAGATCTGACTAAAGTCACCTGCTGCTGTTAGTATATTGAAATTTATTTGCATCCCTTAGTTGTTGTTTGTGAACTTGCATATCAATGTTTACTGTATGTGCCTTTAGCATTGACTATCCCCTTGGTGGATTGCTCCCTTTATCATTGTAGAGTGACCCTTTTTTACCTCTTCTCATTAATTGTAGTTAGAAGACTATTTTTTTTCAGCAGTAGCCACACCTGCTAGCTCCCTTGTGTGTGTGTGTGTGTGTGTGTGTGTGTGTGTGTGTGTGTGTGTGTGTCCTTTCACCAAACTAAGGATGTGTGTCTCTGATAATTAGATTTATTGGCGGCAACAAATACATGAACCTTTTAGGGGATGAGCATACATGGAGTTGATAGTGGATGTTTTCTTTGATTACTCCTAACCTTATATATTGACTCAAGGTCCCTCCCTTGAACCCAACGCTCACTGATTCAGCTCGTCTACCAAGTTAGCCTGCAAGAATCCCTTGTTTCTGCTTAAGTGCTAAGTGGGCTGCTACAGGCACCAGGCATTTATATGGGTCCTGAACATTCAAACTTCAATCTTCATACTTACACAGCAAGCTCCTTACCCACTGAGCTATCTTCCCAGCCCCTGGGTTAATTTTAAATCCAGTCTTCCATTCTTTTCTTTTGGAAAATTGAAACCATTAACACTTAATTACTATTGAAAGGTATATATTAATTCCTGTCGTCATTTCATTGATTTTGTAATGTTTAGTGCTTTCTTATTGTTTAACTGCTGTGCTAGCATGGTTTATAGTTTTCCCATAGAAGTAGTTATTATCCTCTACACCAAAGGATTCCCTCAGCGAATCCCTTTAGTTTGTGTTTGGCATGGAAACTTTTTCCTTTATCCTTACTTTGACTCTAAAAAGTGCTAGATATTGCTGTATGGATTGACAGTTACTGTCTTTCAGAACTTAAAGTAGCTTCTTATATATTCGAGTGTGTTTTAGATTTCTCTTCAGAAATCATCGGTTCTCCTGATGCATTCAACTTTATTAAGTGACTTCGTTCTTTCTTTTCATTCTATATATTTAATATGTCAGTTATAATATGATATAGGAAAGGTCCTTGCTTGTCTGTTTGGTATTTTAAATACCTCATATATCTTCTTCATAGACATCTCTTCCCCTAGATTTGGAGAATCTGCTGTTTTTATTAAATATATTTTCTATACCTTTAGCTTGCCCTTCTTCTGTGTCCCTAATTTATATATTTGGTCTTTTGATAGTATCCCATAGATTTTTGTGTGTTCCATTTATACTTTCTCATTATTTTTGTCATTGTCTGAGTATTCTAATTTGTCTTATCTCTTAGTTCTGACACTCTGTCTTCCACCTAATCCATTCTATTGGTAAATTTTTCATTGAATTTAATTGACTTATTATGCTTTAATTTTCAAAATGAATGTAATTGTTTTGCATACTTCTCTAATTTTAATTTCTGTGTTATATTTTAGAAAGTGGTTAATGTTGTGCATGTGCATATACAAACAGGTGAAATCAATGTATGTGAGGCATGTGGAGGCCTTGGGTGTTGTGCCACATGAGCTACCCACCTTATTTTCCATGTCACTTTTTTAGTAGGGTCTCTTTATTGGCCCTAGGACTTACTGAGTAGCTAAGCTGGCTTACAAGCCCTGGAGATGCTCTTGTCTCCATCTCTCCAGTTCTGAGATTAATGGCATATACCACCACGCCCAACTTTTTATGCATGGATACTGGAGATCCAGACTCAGATCTTCATATCTTTCCACCCACTTGAATGCCTTTGTCACATCCTGTACTTTCTTCCTTAATTCATTCAGCAGCTTGTTTGAATTATTCTTAATGTATTCAGTGATATAAAATTATTCAGTGACCTCAAGAATTTTATATCATTAAATATTCCTAGAATCCTTCATTTAAATGATCTTTGGAGCATTGTATCTAATTTACTTTACTTTTCTTTGAAATCTGTTATTTTGAAATTGACCATTTTCCCCAGAAATCACATTGCCATGATTTTTTTTATATTTATTGTTTCTTTGTTGGAACTTGCCTACTTGGGCTTAGGTCATTAGTTGGATTTTATTTTTTGCTTACTTGTTCATTTGTTAGTTTGAAACCAAATGAGAAAGGAATGGTAAAACATCCAGAGAGATGTGCTTGAGTTGTGTGGATTTATGGCCTCCCAGTGAAACAGTATAACCTCGTAACCATAGCCAGCAGAGTAGAAAATAATCACCATTTGTAGCATTTTATGTCTTTTTCTGATTTTCAGGGAAAACATGAGAATCACGCAGTTACTCCTCGATTTCCAAAATTAAAAGATGAAGGCTGGTTTTTGATATTAGGAGAAGTGGATAAGAGAGAGCTGATGGCTGTAAAACGAGTAGGATTTGTTCGAACACATCATGATGCTTCCATCTCGTTCTTTACTCCTGAAACACCTGGAAGGTAAGCAGAACCTTATACAAGTTCCAATATAGTGACAGTGATCTGCTGTCTTGAAAAATCTGTGTTCATTGGAATATGTACTAATGACCTTCTCCCCACACCTCTGTTAATGCTCATGATTAGATACATGTTCAAACTAACTTCTTAATCCCGATTTTGCTTCACAAAATAAAAAAAGATTGGTAGGGCCTGTCAGAGGACAGCCACACTATGCTTCTGTCTATGAACACATCGTAGCATCAATAATAGTGTCAGCCCTTGGTGCACCCCCATGAGAGGGATCCCAAGGTGGACCAGTCACTGGAAAGCCTTGAGAGGCCCTCCCAGCAACTGACCAAGACAGATGCAGATACTTACAGCCAACCTTTGGACTGAAGGTCGGGACCCCTGTGGAAAACTTAGAAGAAGGATTGAAGGAGCTGAGGGGAAGGTGACCCCATAGGAAGACCAGTAGTCTCAACTAACCCAGACCTCTGGCATATCCCAGAGACTGAGCTACCAACCAGGAGCATTCAAGGGCTGGTCTGAGGCCCCTGGCACACATATAGCAGAGGACTACCTGGTCTGGCCTCAGTGGGAGAAGATGTGCCTAATCCTTGAGAGACTTATGACTCCAGGGAAGGGAGATACTTTGGGGGTCGGGGGAGCTGGAATGTAAATAAATAAAACAAGGAAGGAAG
>NC_034598.1:16674356-16681676 GCF_900095145.1 Mus pahari
AGGAAGGAAGGAAGGAAGGAAGGAAGGAAGGAAGGAAGGAAGGAAGGAAGGAAGGAAGGAAGGAAGGAAGGAGAAAACGTGGCTGCAAATTTACATTTTATCTCCCACTTTTTTATTGGTACATATTATATACAGTAATGCATTTCATAAAGGCCTTCTCACTCACACATATCATGTCTTTATCTTTCAGATATATCTTTACCCTGTATCTCATGAGTGACTGTTACCTCGGCCTAGACCAGCAGTATGACATTCATCTCAATGTCATAAAAGCAAACATTTCTACACAGATCAACCCAAAGGACTCTGATATCTTCACTGACTTGGCAGTGTAGTATCCTGACCCAAACAGGCCATTTGAACAAGAGGCTGAGAGACTTGACTGTTCAGTCATGTGGACAAGTCAAATTACTTGGTGTCTGCCTTGACAGAATCAACTTCAAACCTCAAAACAACTAGGAAATTGACAGCGGCTGCAGTAATGATTCCAGCAATGTTAGCCACAGAGGCCTTTTAGAAACTGCTGCCTTTCGTAACAGATTTATGTAAGATAAGTAAGCATATAGTATCATTTTTAAGTTGTCTGTGTTGGAGGTGATAGTTATGGGTTATCAACTTTGCATCTCAGGATGTACTGTTTACATGAATACCAGCTACTCCTTTTTCTAAGGAAAATTACATTGTGGTGTGACGGGTTAAAAGTTTAAGCAATTTAAAATATATAATTCTATGACGTGATACAAAGTTGATCTTATTAGCAAAATTCATACTTTGGTTTGATCACATATAGAAGTAGCTTCACAGATTTCTTATAAATGATAGTAATATATGATATGAATTTATATTGCAGAGATCATTGATGATTTTTCAAAGACCATACACTGATCTTGGAAAATGTGAACACTGTAACTGGTGGAAATAAAGTATATAGAATGTTCCTTCCAGACAAGCTACTCCTTTTTTCACCTGTTCCATTATATCCTCTGTTTGCTTTTCTTACCACTTTTACTGGCCAAGAATTTTAACAGTGTTTAAAATTACTCATCTTAATTTTTAGGAGAATTTGGCCTACAACTTCAGAGTGTTTTGTGTTGATGGTTGTTTTTTAAGAAAACATACAATGATGAAAAGATTGATCTATCTTGCAAGTTAGAGGTTTCTTTTTGTTAAGTTTTACTCTTTGGTGATTTGCTACATGTATAAAGTGCATCCTGCTCACAATCAGTCCCGTCCTATCTTAGATGCTGGCCACTGCCATCACCCTCCTTCCATGCTGGTCCTCATCCTACTTTCTTATCGTGTTGTCTTGTGAATGCAATGAATGTGGCCAGAGTTGTCTAGATGAGCATGGGTTTAAGGTTAGCCAAGAGAGCTTGAAAGATCAACAGTGACTCTCTCTTGCCCAGCATCAGCAGCCTCCCTAACGAGGACTAGGGCTTTCTGAGCCCCTCCTCCATCCATGACTAAATATGGATGCACACAATCTTGTGCATGCAACCTGTGAATTCATGGTTATAATGGCCATATCATTCTTTGAAGATAGTGTGTCAAAACCCTTCTTCTCGTCATCTAGCTCTTAGATTTTTCTGCCTCCTCTTCCATGATGATCCCTGTAAAGCATAGGGGTGATATAATTGTCCCAGTTAAGACTAAGTCCTCAGCAGTCACTTCTCAGTACATTGATTAACAAAAATCACTATTTGTTGAAAAAGCTAAAAGCTGCTTTCATGAGTGCTGAACATAAGAATTTAGAAAGCAGTTTAATTCAAGTCCATTGAACAAATAACAGTAGTAATTGTAGTAATTTCTCTACAGAGCCTAGCTCATGGGCTTTTGAACAGCTGGTGGTACCAGGCATGACTTCCCTCCTGTGAAGCTGCCTTCTGATCCAAACAAAAAGCCATTGGTTACCTCCTGAAAGTCATCCCACTGTTGTACCAGTGGGTATATTTTACATGGCAGCTAGTTATTATAGTACATAAGATACACCACTGGATAACACCATTGATGACTTCACCACCGTCTGGCTGCATAGCACCTTCCGACATTGTGAAAACTAGTAAGCAGGGAGGAAACTTCCAGTTCTGTTTAGCTTCATTTTTCTGTGCTACAACCATGATATGTGATATCTTCAGCAATGGGATCTTACCTTCAAGTTTGGATCCACAAGCAAAGGCAAGGGCTATAACACATTTAGGCAGGGGGCTTTTGAACCTTCTTGATAAACAAGTCAGAGAAATAGCCTGCACTCAACACTGAGATTATTTGATTTCCTCTGGTTTCTGTAGTTAGCATTATATATAATAGTTCGAGTGAAAGTATGCTGCATGGTGAGTTGATAGAGTGGGTTTTTTGAGTACCCACAGTTCACTTCATCTAAGAACATCTGTTACTAAGGGCATTTTGAAAAGGTCGTATAGAAACTTATTATATTATAGGCTCTTCCTAAAATAGGCGAATATAAAGAGGTTTAATAGAGTTACAGTACAACAGAGAAACAGTACTCCCACCCCTTAGGCATCTCATGCTAGCAAACGAAAAGCCCAGTACTAAGAATGGGTTGCCTCCTTTTGAGTTGTTGGTCAATGGAACCATGTAGATTTATAAGTATTACAGGATATTGCCAATCTTGGCTACCCTTGAGAACTTGATGGTAAGATCCAATTGCAGAAAATGCCATATGTACATCACAGAATATAAAGAAATTAAACTGGTACTCACCTGAAAGCTTCATTCCTACTGGGTTGTCTTCACTGTAGTAGAACATTGTTGTCTCCAATGTTCAATGGGAGACAACAACCATCATCGCACCCAGCTGTGAACCCTGCAAACTACAACAGTGATTACCCTAACAAAATATTGCTGGTGCAGTAGTGGCCCGAAAGTTATGGGAGTAACCAACCACTTTCTGATTGTATTTGAGATCCAGTCCATGAGATGACACCCATACCTGGTGCTGATAATGAGGCCAAGGCCCAGTAGCTACATAAGTCATAAGCCCTGGAAGAGAACCCAGTGCTATTATTCTGCTACATAGCCATGCTATTAAAATGTTTCCTAATAACTTATTGCTATACCCATAGATCAGTGCATCTTTCAGCCCTCAACAGAGAAACTTCTCCTTGCAGTAAATAACAACTACTACAGAATCTTTCAACTGGCCAACATGCAGAGAATAAGAAACTGGAGTGGAGCTGGAAGGCTTAGCACTTAAGAGTATATATTGTTCTTACAGAGGACATGAGATCAAGTGCCTCTGATGGCACATGTGTGTGCACTTGCATGCGCGCACACACACACAAATAATGCTAAAAATATTTGTTTAAAAGAGATTGTGGAGCTGGAGAGATGACTCAGCAGTTAAGAGCACTGGCTGCTTCCAGAGGTCCTGAGTTCAACTCCCAGCAACCACATGATGGCTTACAACTATCTAAAATGAGTTCTTTTTTTTTTTTTTTTTTCTTCAATAATTTTAAATATTTATGACCTTGAATCTCCAATCAAATGACAAAGGGTGGAAACATGGATCAAGAAACATAATTTGTTATCTATAGGAAACACATCTTACCTTTAAGGACAGGCACACCTTATGAGTATTGCAAGTAAATGGATAGAACTAAAAAGTATATTGAGTGAGGCAACCTAGACCTAAAAAGACAAATGTAGCATATTTTCTCTCATCTGAGGTTCTTAGCTCCATATCTTTAGTTTGAATAAAACCTGGATTATTATTATTTTCTTTATTTACATTTCAAATGAGTTCTGATGCCTTATTCTGGCATGTGGGTGTACATGCAAATACAGCATTCCTCCACATAAAATAAAGAAATAAATCGACTTTTTTTTAACAAGAGAGAGATTATAGAGAGCTCAGACCTACATACATACCACACTCCTCAAAGCCCAGGGTCCTTCATGGAAGAGAAGAGGAAAAGACAGTAGGAACCGGTAGTGATCAGTAACATCAGGAAAACTGCACAATAGGGCAGTTGCACAGATGAACTTACAGTGATTATGACAACATACGTAAGAAAGACCCGTGAAAGCTCAAGCCAGACAAAAATCTCAGTAAAGAAAGTAAAAGTGGGCACAAAATCCATACCTAGTTAATACATTACTGGTATTTGATCATTTAGAGGAAGAGGAGGGTTTTTTGTAAGTCAGCCACACTCTGGTCCAGGAATACTCTCAAGTTGAATATACCAACTAGACTCAATGAGAGGGGACACTCAAAGTTGGGTGGAATGACAGGATAGTTATAGGAAGAGTTAAGGACAGGATGAATATGTTCAAATTACACTATATGCAATTCAAAAAATAAAAAGTAAAAATACTGCTTTAAAAATTTAAAGAAGAAGGCATAGATTGCAAGAAATATGAACCTGAGTAGCCATTAAAATAGAAGAGGCAGTGAATAAATAAACTGGCCCTGGTATGCTGATCACACTCCAGGGGAAGGTCACATATCCAAAAATTTGCATAAATTTGTCTTGATATGTTTTTAAACATTAAAAATATTTTTTAAAAAAGACACAAGGGTGGTTAGCATGCAGAGTTGATAAGGGAAGAGTTTGGGGAGGAGGCAGAATATATTTTTCTGGAAAAGGGGTAAAACAATCCAAGAGCTAATAATTTTTTATATTTTGTACATTTGTGAATGTTTAATGTTTTTTAATGAAATAGAATTGCATCAATTTCCTTCCTCCCTTTTCTGCCTCTAGCCCATCCAGCTCCCCTCATTCCAACCCCTCCCATGCCCATCTCCCCTCTAGTCAATAACCCTTTTTTCTTTATTAATGTTACATACATGTATATTGGTTGTGTGGAAGTGGTTTCAAGGATGACCACTGCATTGGAAATTTTGTTAAAGAAAAGAAAATAACTCTGGCTTCCTTCAGTAAATATCCCAGTATCACCAGCAATGAACTATGTGATATGTAGTAGTTTAGCATCACTGTAACAAATACCATCACAATTTAAGATGAAGAAATGTTTATTTTGATGTGTGGTTTCAGAGTTTCCAGTCTATGGTAAGCTAGCTCCATTGTTTATTTAACGTCATGGAGCAGAACACCATACTAGAGAAAATGCAATAGAACAGAGCTGCTGTTCATAGCAGTCAGGAATCAGAGAACAACAAACTAGAAGGGGCCAGGACAAGATACCTTCACTCTACAGCCCATCACGCCTAGTGCTTGTAATCCTCTGCCTCCCAGGAAGCTGGGGTTACATTAAAGCCGTCATAATCATCCTTGAAAATACCTTCACAGATGCACTCATTGATAGCAGGATTAATCATTACAGTGAATCTAGAGCACACTAACACTAAGTTGACTCAATAGATTTCTTCTAGAAAAATCACAGCATTTTTTACCTGAAACCTTCAACTCTGTACACACAGGCATATACATCCCTGTCACCACTGTAGAAGAAATGTGATCAGTCTCACTTAGCTGTAAATCCTATGATCTACAACAACTGACGCACCAAATTATGCCCAGTTATGTGATAGTGGCACTAATGTTTTGAGAGTAACCAACCACCTTCTGGTTCAATTAAAGCTTATGATGAATTCTACGCCTAGTGCTATTAACTGGGCAAAAAAAAAAAAAAAAAAAAAAAAAAAAAAAAAAATGACTGCCTAGGTCATGGTTTCTAGAAGAAAACACACTACTATTATTTTGCTAAATGGATACTAATAAACTATTCTGAGTTCTTATCTTTATAACCATTGACTCAGCCCTCATGAGAAATGCTGCTTTTTGCAGTATATGGCAACTAATGGAGACCCAGCGAAAACAAGAGACTTTGGAGTATTCAACTCAAAAAATAAAGTATCTTTATCTTATCCCCTTTTCCCCAAACTCAAGGATCATTTCAGAAGATGGGGAGAAATGATTGTAAGCAATGGAGTAGGTGTCTAACAAAACAGTATTTGTCATATGTGACAGAGCCATTGTACATACTAACTCAAAAGTAAATGTGGTTGAATGCACAAGCCCTGCAGAAGATGAAGCCAGACAAAATCCCAGCATAGATGAGGTATGGACTCATGATGTCCCAGCTTTAGCTGAGGAATTGGTGATGAATGGCTGCTAGGAGAAGGACAGTTTTCTCCAAGGATATAGATCTTGAGAAGCTTCTTGTGCTTCAATAGATTGTCCCACATCATTAGAACACTTAAAAAATGGGGGCTGGAGCATTATATATAGGGAACGCTAAGTTGGCGCAATGCTTTTTTTTTTTTTTTTTTTTTTTTTTNCCAAGGATATAGATCTTGAGAAGCTTCTTGTGCTTCAATAGATTGTCCCACATCATTAGAACACTTAAAAAATGGGGGCTGGAGCATTATATATATGGAAGGCTAAGGTGGCGCAAGGCTTTTTTTTTTTTTTTTTTTTTTTTGGAAAAGTCACAAAATTAGGAGGGGAAGGTGGTAGGGACAATAGAAATGAAGAGAAGGGATGGGGTGAATTTATCACATGTATATACAGAATTCTTAGACAATAAAGAAAAGTGGAACTATTTTTCTTGTGACTTATGAGTTGATACCAAAGACTTCAGTAAAGAGATGTTCTAAAAACGTTCTTGGTAGCACATCAACATATATAGATATTCTTCCAAAGCTGAAAAGGGTCTGTGAACCTAGGTTTATGGCTGCTTTGAGTAATATTGTACATGTGGGTAATTAAAAAGAAACTGAGAAGAGTAAANTGATAAAAAGAAAAAGATTTCAAATGTGATTATCATTTTGTCTGCCATTTAAGTTTTTTTAATTGATTTTTATATGTGGTGAGAAATAAGGTCTCACTTCATTCTACANATGGACATCCAGTTTCCAGTCCTATTTGTCCAGTTAAAATGAGGGAGCCNATTCTAATGTTCTATTGCACAGTATTGTACTAAGCAAACAGTATTGAACTGAGTACAAAAGAAGGTTTTTTAGTGTTCTCATAGAAATAATAAATGTATGTGGGAATAGATATAAATTCAGTATGCTACNTAATCAATGTGTATAGTAATTTTATGTAGATTAAAACACGTTTTTAAAATAAAATTGGCTTACATTACACAAGAGAAGATTTTATAAGAATGGGGAAAGACAAATTGCATTATGCTTAAAAACTATTGCACAGAAAGAAAGCTACTGTGGACATCTTCATTATCAATTTTTTTCCTCTTCCAAAGAGTTCAGAACAGACTGAAAACCAATCATAACATACTTCTTTAAATAAATGAATATTGCATCAAAGTATTTAATAGACATTCTAACAAAGAATGCCAGTAATTTCAATTGAGCTTTCAAATAAGCTCTTGAAA
>NC_034598.1:16681687-16682842 GCF_900095145.1 Mus pahari
GGGGGTAGGGAACTTTCGGGATAGCATTTGAAATGTAAATCAAGAAAATAATAATAAATAAATTAAAAAAAGAAAATAACAATAAAAAACCCGTTTTGATAATATTGAATTTCATGACATTCTTCTTTCCCTTTTATACCCCAACTCTGCAATCACTTTCATTTTTATCATATTCTTTAAAACTTATAAAATATTATAACAATAAAATGAGTTATAAAAGTTGTTTGATATAAAACAACAATCAATTGAACAGTCTTATGTAGTCTTTCGTTTACAGCAATACTGAAAATACATACGTTTTTCTCAATATAAATTTTATTTATTTTTGGGGGGCTTCGAGACAGGGTTTCTCTGTGTGGCCCTGGCTGTCCTAGAACTCACTCTGTAGTCCAGGTTGACCTAGAACTCAGAAATTAGCCTGCCTCACCTCCCAAGTGCTGGGATTAAAGGCATGCACCGCCATGCCTGTCTCAGTATAAATTTTAAATAACAACAAATATATTATCTGTATGATCTTTTAAAATAATATATCACTATTAGTTTTCTTTAAATTATTTTATTAGATATTTTCCTCATTTACATTTTAAATCCCTCAAGTCCCCTTTGCCCTCCCTCTGCTCAGCTCCCCTACCCACTCATTCCTACTTCTTGGCCCTGGCATTCTCCTGTATGGGGCATATAAAGTTTGCAAGACCAAGGGGCCTCTCTTCCCAGTGATGGCTGACTAGGCCATCTTCTGCTATATATGCAGCTAGAGAAATGAGTTCGGGAGTTACAGATTAGTTCATATTGTTGTTCCACCTATAGGGTTGCAGACCCCTTCAGCTCCTTGGGTAATTTCTCTAGCTCCTCCATTGGGGGCCCTGTGTTCCATTCACTAGATGACTGGGAGCATCCATTTCTGTATTTGCCAGGCACTGGCATAGCCTCATTGGGGACAGCTATATCAGGGTCCTTTCAGCAAAATCTTGCTGGCATAAACAACAGTGTCTGTATTTGGTGGCTGACTATGCGATGAACCCCCAGGTAGGGCATTCTCTGAATGGTCCATCCTTTTGTCTTATCTCCAAACTTTGTCTCTGCAACTCCTTCCATGGGTATTTTAGTCCCTATTTTAGGAAGGAATGAAGTATCTACCTGTTGGTCTTCCTTCTT
>NC_034598.1:16683043-16717448 GCF_900095145.1 Mus pahari
AGACTACTACCGGCAGATCCAGCAATACCTCTCCGGGGCATATACCCAGAATATGTTCTAACTGGTAATAAGGACACATGCTTCACTATGTTCATAGCAGCCCTATTTATAATAGCCAGAAGCTGGAAAGAACCCAGATGCCCTTCAGCAAAGGAATGGATACAGAAAATGTGATACATTTACAGAATGGAGTACTACTCAGATATTAAAAACAATGAATTTATGAAATTCTTAGGCAAATTGATGTATCTCGAGGACATCATCCTGAGTGAGGTAACCCAATCACAAAAGAAGTCTCTTGATATGCACTCACTGAAAAGTGGATATTAGCCCAGAAAACTATTAGTTTTTTTTTAATGAGCATAAATGATGTCTTTTATTTATTTGTTTTTAGTAGAGCTTAAAATCTTGGCTCTTACTGTGGTACAAACAAAAAATAAGAACAGTTTTTGGACATTGGAATTCATGGTAATAAGGCTGTATATGAATGTCCTTCACATCACCAAAGGATTTTACCTCCATAGTAGATAAGCTAAGAGTTGACAGTTCTGCTGTGCCAAGGAATGAATTGTAGTCTCGATTTTTGGATGTAGATTTTCTGCTAGAGTCAAAGCTATTTGACTTGAGTAGTTGTCACCATTCTCAGCCCAAAGGCTTCAGGTTATATTCACTTAGGAAATGGTGTGTCTATTGAGATGGTCTATCCATGAAGTCATTCATCAACTGTTTCAATGGTTCTGCTTGGAGGGTGGTAAAGACGTTATGTGAGAGTAAGATTTTGGTTCATTGGCTGTGATGATTTTGAAAAGTATTCATCTCAGAATAAGAGTAAATTATAAAGTCATTTTCTTCAAAATTGATACTTAATTATTATCCCTCTTTCCTCTTCAACCCCTTCTTTTACTTAAGAAAGAAAGGATAATGAAGAGGAAAGGAAAGCTAGAAATCCCCACATTAAGCTCTCTATTTAGAATCCCCCCTGTTCAAAATTATGACAATTTCCAAATTATCTCTTAAAATGACAACACAACTATAATTTATAAAATAGTCTTAACCAGACACTCAACCCCAAGGAAAAGGAATGATGATTCTCCATGGCTTCTTCCTGATGAATGGGGCAATGAAAACATATATGAATGAGTTGGGAAGGATAGGAAAATGGGAAAAATCAGTTAGATTAAGAAAGCTACCTTGAGTTTCTGATATTCATTCCCTGTATGTTTAGATGGTTCAGGACTTGACTAAAGTTTTGACTGGATCTGTCTGAAAAGTTGCATAAAGAAAGGCTATCAGGAATCACCAGCTATTCCTGAAGCTGTTCTGGGAGCAAGACTTTGGAAACAGCTTCAGGAAGCAGGGAGCTACAACAGCAGGTCATTTCAGCATCCCCAAGGATGATTCTTGTCAGAGCTGCATATTCTGAAATATATGAATCTTACAACAAAATTTTAGTACTATGAAGATATTTGTACAGATTATGCAAGGCATACAGATCAGTTAAGGATGAATTTTTGCTCCTTGTTTGAGAAAGTGAAAGACAATTATACTTATTATGAGTTAATTTGATCAATAACCAATTATAATAAATCTCCATGCCATAGGAAGTATGTTATGATAAATCTTAATGATAACCAACACAATTTATTAATTTTAGCTGACATTTTGTCTAGAGACATTTTTATTCCTAAGCCAGTTACAGGACTTTTCCCATGTGGATGAATCAGAAAATCATGTTACCTGGCCTGTTTTACCTTCTTGATTATTGTCTTCTATGTAGCAAGATCTTCAGGGGGACTTCCCTATCTTATCTTATCCATATCACTTTGGAAGGGGTCCAAAGCATTTTCTTTTCTATTATCACAAATACAGAGCCTCTTTCCCAATATAGTATGTCCTTGGTCCAGCAACCCAAAATCATCAATGGTATAGATTCATTCAAATTAACAGGTTCTTTTCTATTTAGGCCTACTCTATTTAGACCTCTCTCACAGTGGATTTTTAATAACATAAATACCAAACTCATTATCACTTGCATTTTAATAATTAAAAAATTCAAAGCATATAAAGCAATCTAAACAATTATTGAGACAGTGCACCTTCACTATCCCCTGCATTGTCCTCATAAAAGATCAAGGCATACATTTCTATTATATGTTTGAAATAAGGATTTTCTCCCTACCCACTACCCTACATGAGATGAAAGACCTCAATTTATTAAGTCTTATATGCACACTTAAATTCTCCCTTATGTGGATATATATATCCTTTCTCTTTAAAGATTAAATTAATATCCTTTCTTAGTTAGCTTCAATTAAATTTCTTCCTACTTGCTTTATAAGACTATTTCCAAGCTATTAATTTGTCACACCAGACTAAGCAACCAAAAAAACTGTCATGGAGATCATATTCAAAGAACTCAGGTATCTGCAATGGCACAGAATTTTCAAATTTCCTTGAAAGCAATTACCATTATTTTGCCTTTCTAACCTTAAAATGATTAAATTAATTTTCATTCATTGATCCTTCTGTGGAGATTAATATCTCATTATAATTATTTGTTGAAATAAGTTTTCTCTCCATCTTCCAACCTTTGCTTCTTACATTTGAGATAATTTCTTTACTTAATAACAGTTGAACAATTACCACTATATTGTCCTTCTATCCTTAAAACAATGCAATTTTCCTTTGTTCCTATCTTACTCAGGCCTGCTATCTATAGCCCGCCTTAATCCAAGAGGGGCTTTCAGCATTCAGAGCTTAACCTCTCCACAGCATCCCAGAACACAGAGCATATGGCTGAATCCTTAGCCTGCCTCCCAGTTCCCTGAGTTGGCCTAGGTATGTCCTAGCCTTAAGCCACAAACCCTAAAATCATGTGTGCCAAACTAGCATGAACTTCTATCCTACTTTCTAACCTGCATGATTTGGGGAGGTACCATGGCTCAGGTCCGCTTGGCCTAGAAACAAATTCTCCCCATCTCTTAATCTTAAAGGGGAGGCATGTGTATGTTATTCAGGAATCTCCAATTAATTTTTAAATGTGACTACAAGTCTAACATGTTGGATATGATCTGCTGCTGATACCAATTAATCACCACTCTAATTGACCCAGCAGCAGCAGTGTGAGTTCCTGACTTCCTGCCCCAATGTTTTGGATTCCTGAATGAAAGACATACACATTGCCTTACATTTTAATATGCCTTCAACAGCTCACTGATTGGGCCACTTCCAAATTTCCACATGGCTAACACATTCCGCTGATATTCCCAAGTTATTTCTTACTAAAATCTATATTCCATTTTTGTTTCCCTAGACCCAGTGGGGACAGGGGTGGGGGCTGAGGCCACTACAACCCTGCTCTTTCATGTTGGCTGTCTCTTTGTCCTTTACTTCCCAGGTGTGGCAGATACTCCTTTCCTGCCATGGCAGCTAACTCCTTCTCCTCTTCAGTCCCTTGCCCAGGAATCCTAAAAGTCCTGATTCTGTCACTTAGCTGAGTTATTGGCTGCTGACAACTTTTTTTTTTACAAATGAAACCCAAATAGGGGCAGGGTCCCTCAGCATCTTACATGCAGATATCTAGATTCCCATGTAATTTGGGGCACCAAATTAACACAAGTAGCACTAGACAAAATTCACAACAACCCCCAACACATGTTTAGGGGCATGATTTCTTAGATTAGTCCCACCTTAATCCATTAACATCCATTCAGGTTGAATGAGGCTGGATGCATCATCTTGTCCTGGTGACCAAAGTATCCTAGAAAGCCCTTTTCCAGGAAGAATGAGCTGCTCATTCACACAGTGCCACCTTGCATGACACAGTCATACAGAATGAACATTGGTCTTCAGCCAAGGGTACCTTTAAGCCAAATCACTTCTTCTTCAAATTTTTTATGACAGTGCAAGTGTTCCCTTGAATATTGACTTGGAAAAGTGATGTGATGTCAGATCAGAGACCTTTTTCCTCATTCCTGTCTCCTAGTCCATCTCAGTACACTCAGTTGATTAACACACTGGGCTAATTTCTTGTAGTCTCTGTTTTCAGCTGTTTTATGATTCCCTAGTGGATGAAGAGGACTTCCTGAGAACAAAAAGCCTTTGTCTCTCTTTTACTTAGAAATTATTTCTGTGTTCTTTAGAAAGGATAGTTGTTGGCAGAAACCTTAGATTTCTGTGGCTTTGTTTTTCTATTCTCTTTTTCCTATCCCATGCAAAAGTGGTGAGTGTCACACAGAAGCAGCCTTTGTCTTTCTTCTGTGCATGAAAAATGACTTAATTATTGCTGCTTTCTCTTTTAAGGCTCCAAATTCTGATTTGTGTTGTTGTTGTTGTTGTTGGTGGTGGTGGTGGTAGTGTAGGATAGGTTGTCACTCAGTAGCACTGGTGGGTCTGGAACTCCATCTAAAGACCAGGCTTGCCTTAGACTCAAAGTGTTCCTCCTCCTTCAGCCTCCTTTAGGCCGTGACATTGACCAGTAGCCTACCACTCAAAGAAATTAGATCCAATAGCCAGAGGCTGCCCCCTTGTTTGCCCGTCCTAGCTGCAATGGCCCTTCTGGTCAGGGATGCTGACACTGTCATTGGGCCAAAGCCTGACAAATGCCATGCTTCATACTACTTAAGGGTTACTTAAATAGACTCCTGATCAATGGCTCATCAGTGCCAGAATGATTCTTTACTAGTCTCTCCTTTTAAATCTTCCTAGGATAACCTTCCAGACCCAAATTTCGCTGAGCCCAGTTACCCTGCTGCCTGACCCAGACATGGAGAGGCCACTACATGATCACTCAGACATTTTGGCCCACATCCTTTGGACCAGACCAGCTCTTCAAAATACTCCCTTAATGGATACAGAAGTAGCATGGTTCACTGATGACAACAGCAGCTTCATCCAGGATGCACAGAGATATGCTGGGGTATTGGTGGTTTCAGTCAATGAGATCATATAGTTGGAGCCACTTCCAGCTAGAACTTAGTCCAGAAAGCTGATAGCTCTAATAAGACATTAGAGCTTGTAAAAGACAAGAGATTTAATATTGGCATGGATAGCTGATATGCCTTGTTGTTGCTCATGATGGGGCTATTTATAGGGAGAGAGGTCTTCTGAAAGAAGAAGAGGAAACTATCAAAAATAAAAAGGAAATCCTCTCCCTACTAATGGCTCTATGGGGGCCTAAAAGCTGGCCATCATCCAGTGCTCTGGCCATCACAGTGGGGAAAGACCTGGTTTAAGATGGCAAAAATAAAGCCAATGTAGCCTGACAACCAGCCATAGAAATTGGATTTCTTTTGCCATGACTTCCCTGGATCCAGGGGACCCTATGGATCCTGACTAACCTAATTATTCAAAAGATGATATAATTTGGTCAGGAATTTGCCCATGTCCCCATGTCATTAAGGGTGAGGGAGAATAGTAGATTGTGAACTCATTGTGCCAGAAGAAATGGGTCTATGTATACTTCAAATGCATATTGGGTAAGGTGGCAGACTTGGCACCAAGCTTTTTATGTCTGCCTAGGACATTCCTAGAGCTGTGAAGAACACAATACATGTGGAGGCCATGATGTCTTCTGTGCAACCTGGGGATGCAAATCCCCTTGATGGACAAACTAGAAGCCTTACCATAAGGACCTCATCACCATGACTAGGTTCAATATCCAGGGCTATGGGAAGAAATGCAATCCTCCTGTTAGAAGATTCACTGATGATGACAGGAAGGCTGACTGGACTACTGGTAAGACTTGGGGACTGGGACTTAATGTTATTAATAAAGATCCTGGAGTCTTGTTTACCTACAACACAATGTTCAGACACACACACAAACATACACACATACACACACACACACACACACACACACACACACACTGCTCTCAACTCCAATATTCTGCTGGCTAAACCCATATCTACATCACTTCTGCAGTGTTGGATGCTCATCTAACCCCAGGGCTCACTCCCATTTTCTCCTAACAAGGTACCAATCCAAGACACAAGGATACCACAAAGACTGAATGATTACAACCCTGACACCTTCTGGAACATGATGGTCCAGTCCTTTCAGGTCACCAATACCTCCAGGCCAGAGTTAACTGGTCATGCTGACCATGTTATGAGATAAGACCACCCTTCTTTGAAGGCATAACCCTTATTAGAAACTTCACTGGAACTGAGAACCCCAATGAGTACAGATGGCAACAAGGTGAGGTTAGGTTGCCCTTACAGGCCATAGATGGCCTGGCCACCTGTATAGGGACAGTCCCTGATGCCTGTAGCCACCTCTGTAACAGGACCTACAGGATGAATTCAGACAATGATAAATACCTATTACCACCCATCCTTGTCTGGGTGTGCATGCACTGCAGGGCTCAGTCCATGAACCCATGGGGCTATATAACATCAGGACAAGGAATTCTGTATACTTGTTCAGTTACTTCCTATGATCATCTATCACAGAAATGACCAAGTCCTAGACTTCCTAGATAGAACCTCTGATTTAGTCACCACAAGAGCCAAGTAAGAACCAATCTTGGCTATAACCCTGGTGGTTCTCATAGAATTGAGCATGGATGGCACAGGAAATGGCATAGCTTCCTTGGTGTTACAAAACAAACATTATGACAGTCAAAGGGAGGCCATACATACACATACAGAGAAATTTGAGAAATGAATCTCTCACCTCCTATATTCTCTGGATTCCCTGGCTGTGGGAAGCAAGTGAGACCACCGTGATCCCTGTTTAACCTGAGCCTGCGCACTTGGAAGATCCTGTACTGCCTGCCTGCTGAGTCACTGGACTATCACCGAAAGCCCTGGCTGAATTCTGACCGGATCCAGGAGAGGGGGAGGGATTAGGTCAGAGGACTGAAAACAGGATGTGACCCCAGGGGAAGGAGAATGCTGTGGGAAAAAGCTGTTCCTTCTACCTGGCTTCTGCTTTTTCTTTCTTTTCTGTTTCTTTCTTGGCCTTTTCTTCTTTTCTTCTTTCTTCACCAGATGCCCTGTTCAGATTCCTCACATGGGGCACCAGAGCCTTTTCTTCTTTTCTTCCTTCTTCTTTTCTCCCACATATGGGCCACCAGATGTCGAAAACCCCTGAACTCTGACCGGCAGAGACGGGGAAAAACAACACAAACGCCAAGGAAGGTTCCAAACAAATTTCTTCTTTATCTCTCCGAGCAACTGTTTCCTCTCCCTCTCATAAACAGCTTTCTCTAACCCTCTCCCAGCTCCAACTAACTCCAACTGCTTTCTTCAACTGCTTTCTCCATCTGCCTACTCCAACTGAACAGTTTACAGCTTTTTCCCACAGCATTCTCCTCCCCCCCGGTCACATCCTGTTTTCAATCCTCTTACCTAATCCCCCCCCCCCTCTTCTGGATCTGATCAGAGTTCAGCCAGGGCTTTCAGTGATCGTCCAAGTGCGCAGGCTCAGGCTAAACAGGGATCACAGTGGTCTCACTCGCTTCTCACACCTGGCAGAGGTGATATCCCAAAATAGGAGTGGGCTAGATCTCCTGTTTATGCAACAGGGAAGGGCTATGTGCAACCCTTAAAGAAGAATGCTATTTTTGTTGATCACTCTGGAGTAGTCAAAGTGTTGATTGCCAAATTTAGAGAAGTCCTGCTCAAGAGATAAAGGCACAAGGTTGGTTTGAATCAAGTTTCAATATCTCCCCACGAACCACCACCCTGATATTCACCCACTGCTCATTTTACTACTGTTCCTCACCTTTGGCCACTACATTCTAAACAAACTGGTCCAGTTCATAAAAGAGAGACTTGGGATTATTCAGTTTATGGTCATGAAGAGCCAGTATCTGTTCTTTCAAAATCTGTATAATGGAGGCTATGAGATCCAAGACTCTACATGATTGTGCCTTCTAGCTACCAAAAAAGGGGGGGGGGCAATGAAAGACCATACCAACTCTGTCTTGGGTTTCAGATTCCATCTTAGAAAATTGGACCTAAGGTTGAACTCAAGCAGTAGTTTCTAGGTCACTCCCTAACAATACTGTACATCCAAGTCACCCCCTAAACGGTACCAATCAGGAGGAAAGCAGAAGTTAAGTTTATGGTTTGGCTCCCAGGATCAGCAAATTATTTTAAAGGGAAAAAAATCTCATAATAGCCCCCAATCAAATGTGTGCCAGGCTAGAAACCCTCTTGTTTATTTGCTTGCCTCTATAAATGCTTATGTGAAACTGGGCTCTGGGTTTCACCACACTGTCCTGTTGCATCAGAGTTGGTGGTGAGCCAAAATTAAGCTTCAATAAAAAAACCCTATGAGATTGCATTTTAAAATGTTGATTTTTCATCATTTTATAAACAGTGGCTACTGCACGTAATTCAATTATTTGTTCTGAAGCCGGGGAAACCCAAGAGAATGAACATGTGATCCAATTACATATGCTTCCTTCCAATTAGTTGAGCCCACTGTACATACATTTACAGCATTCTCTATGGATTGCATGAGTAAAATTACAGGAAATATAAAAGCATTCATACAAGCAAATTGTATCAACTTGTCTTTTGGATAATGATTATCAATTTTGCCTGAAAAATTTGCACATAAAAGTAGGCCAAATATTAGTATCCTCCAAAAACCAATTTAATTTCTGTTCAGAATAAGGAATATTTCATCAGCTTCTTTAACAAAATACTTTTGTGATTATAACCTACAAGTCTGTATTAATACAGCAACAGCTTCATAATAGACTGTTAAACCTTTACGTAGAAATGAAGAAAGGCCAGGCCACCTTGAGCACAAACTCGGTGGATGGTCCCATGGTCCCCAGAGGACTCTCCAAGAAGCAGGCACCCTAGCACACCCAGGATCTTAGGTTCACTGGTGAGTTAAACACAACATCTGTTCCAAAGCAATCATGAGGGGTTTGTGCCAGCAGGAGCAGGAATACAGGAAACCCACCAGACCAGAGAGCAGCTTGGGTTCCTTCCAGTCAGTGCCAGCCCCAGGCTACCTTGAGCATGAAATCAGCAGATAGTCCCATGGTCCCCAAAAGATTCTCCATCCCCAGGCACCCTAGCATGCCCAGGATCTTAGGATCACTGGAAAGTGAAATGAACATCTGTCCCAAAACAATCATGAGAGGCCTGTGACAGCAGGAGCAATGTCACAGGAGCCCTTCTTGACCAGCAGCTCTGGTTCTTTCTGGTCAGTGCTGGTCTACCTTGGTTTTGAACACAGATGACAGCCCCATGGTCCCCAGAGGAGGTACCACTTCCAGGCACTGTAACATGCCCAGGATCCCAGGAGCTTGGTCACAACAGGATCTCAGGGTCTCAGAGGAAGCTTGAATGCCAGTAATATGATACACCCAGGTTTGCAGGATCCCAGAATCACAGGATCAAAGAGAAAGCTGGATTCTGAGGAGTTCTGAATCAACTGAGATTGCAGGAAGAACGGCCTCCAATCAGATGTATTGAGGGCAGTGAGCAATTGAGATAATCAGATGGAAGAAAGCAAGCATAAGAATAAAAGCAACAGAAACAAAGGTTACTTGGCATCATCAGAACCAAAGTCTTCCATCATAGCAAGTCCTATACACCCCATGACAATGGAAAAGCAAGATATGGATCTAAAATCACTTCTCATGATGATGATGGAGGAGTATAAGAAGGAAATAAATAACTCCCTTAAAGAAATACAGGAGAACACATCCAATCAGTTGAAACACTTGAACAAAATGACCCAGGATCTAAAAATTGAAGTAGAAACAATAAAGAAATCACAAAGGGAGACAACTCTGGAAGTAGAAAATTTAGGAAAGAAGTCAGGAGCCATTGATGTAAGCATAACCAACAAAATACAAGAGATAGAAGAGAGAATCTCAGGTGCAGAAGATACCACAGAAAATATTGACACAACAATCAAAGGAAATGTGAAATGCAAAAAGATCCTAACTCCAAACATCCAGGAAATCCAGGACACAATGAGAAGAATAAACCTAAGGATAATAGGTATAGATGAAAAGGAAGATTTCCGACTTAAAAGGCCAGTAAATATCAAAAACAAAATTCTAGAAGAAAACTTCCCCAAACTAAAGAGATGGCCATGAACATACTAGAAGCCTACAGAACTCCAAATAGTTTGGACCAGAAAAGAAATTCCTCCTGTCACATAATGAACAAAAAACCAAATGCACAAAACAAAGAAAGAATAATAAAAGCAATAAGAGAATATGGTCTAGTAACATATAAAGGCAACCTATCAGAATTACACCTGACTTCTCCCCAGAGACTATGAAAGCCAGAAGATCCTGGGCAGATACCATACAGACCCTAAGAGAACACAATTTGCAGCCCAGGCTACTATACCCAGCAAAACTCTCAATTACCACAGATGGAGAATCCAAGGTATTTCATGACAAAAACAAATTTACACAATATCTTTCCACAAATCCAGCCCTTCAAAGGACAATAAAGGAAAACTTCAACACAGAGAGGAAAACTAAGTGCGAGAAAAAGCAATAAAGTAATCTTTCAACAATCCTAATGAAGATAGCCACAAGAACAGAATTCTAACTCTAACAACAAAAATAACAGGAAGCAACAATGACTTTTCCTTAATAGCTCTTAATATCAATGAACTCAATTCCCCAATAAAAAGACATAGACTAACAGATTGGTTACATAAACAGGACCCAACATTTTGCTGCATAAATGAAATCCACCTTGGTTACAAAGACAGACACTACCTTAGAGTAAAAGACTGGAAAACAACTTTCCAAGCAAATTATTTCAGGAAACAAGCCAGAGTAGCCATTCTAATATCAAATAAAATTGCCTTTTAAGCTAAAGTTCTCAAAAAAGATAAGAAGGGACACTTCTTACACATCAAAAGTAAAATTCACCAAGATGATCACTCAGTTTAAATATCTATGCTCCAAATGTAAGGCCATCTATATTCATTAAAGAAATGGTGAGAAAATTCAAATCACACATTGCACCTTACACAACAATGATGAGAGATTTCAACACCCAAATCTCATCAATGGTCAGATCCTGGAAACAGAAACTAAACAAACACACAGTGAAACTAACAGAAGTCATGAAAAAAATGGATTTAACAGATATCTATAGAAAATTTCATCCTAATAAAAAGAATATACCTTCTTTTCAGCAGCTCATTGTACCTTCTCCAAAATTGACCATATGATCAGTCACCAAAGAGGCCTCAGCAGCTCTATAGGTGGAACAACAATATGAACTAATCAGTACCCCCAGAGCTCGTGTCTCTTGCTGCATATGTTTCAGAAGATGGCCTAGGTGGCCATCATTGGGAAGAGAGTCCCCTTGGTCTTGCAAACTTTATATGCCCCATACAGGGGAACACCAGGGCCAAGAAGTGGGAGTGAGTGGGTAGGGGAGTGGGGGGGGAGGGTATAGGGGACTTTTGGGATAGCAATGGAAATGTAAATGAAGAAAATATACAATAAAGTAATTTTTAAAAAGAGGTCTCAGCAAATACAAAAATTTTGAAATAATCCCAGGCACCCTATCAGATCACCACAGATTAAGGCTGATCTTCAATAACAATATAAATAACAAAAAAACCACATACAGGTGGAAGCTGAACAAGAATCTACTCAATGATAACTTGGTCAAGGAAGAAATAATGAACGAAATTAAAGACTTTTTAGAGTTTAATGAAAACGAAGCCACAACACACTCAAACTTATGGGGTACAATAAAAGCAGACCTAGAGTAAAACTCATAGCTCTGAGTGCCACCAAAAAGCAGCTGGAGCAAGCATACATTAGCAGCTTGCCAGGACATCTGAAAGCTATAGTACAAAAGGAAGCAAATTCACCCAAGAGTAGTAGAATGAAGGAAATAAACAAACTCAGGGCTGAAATCAACCAAGGGGAAACAGAAAGAACTATAAAAAGAATCAATCAAACCAGGAGCTGGTTCTTTGAGAAAATCAACAAGATAGATAAACCTGTAACCAGACTAACTAGAGGGCACAGGGACAGTATCCTAATTAACAAAATCAGAAATGAAAAGGGAGAAATAACAACAGAATCTGGGGAAATCCAAAAAAATCATCAGAT
Organism: Mus pahari; assembly: GCF_900095145.1. Classification (NCBI taxonomy): domain Eukaryota; kingdom Metazoa; phylum Chordata; class Mammalia; order Rodentia; family Muridae; genus Mus; species Mus pahari. The sequence continues at coordinate 16,695,120 of NC_034598.1, forward strand.
CCTACTAAAAACGGCCGTACTCAACAAAACTGGAAAACCTGAATGAAATGGACAATTTTCTAGACAGNTACCAGGTACCAAAGTTAAATTAGGATCAGATTAACCATCTAAACAGTTCCATATTCCCTAAAGTAATAGAAGCATTCATTAGTCATCTTCTAACCAAAAAAATTTTCAGGACCAGATGGGTTTAGTTCAGAATTCTATCAGACCTTTAAAGAAAACCTAATTCAAATACTCCTCAAACAATTCACCAAAATAGAAACAGAAGGTACTCTACCCAATTCATTCAATGAAGCCAAAATTCCTGTGATACCTAAACCACACAATGATGCAACAAAGAAAGAGAACTTCAGTCCAATTTCCCTTATGAATATCGATGCAAAAATACTCAGTAAAATCCTTGCAAACTGAATCCAAGAACACATCAANANGATCATCCATCATGATCAACTAGGCTTCATCCCAGGGATGCAAGGATGGTTCAATATTTGGAAATCCATCAACGTATTGCAATGTATAAACAAACTCCAAAACAAATCCACATGATTATCTCATTCGATGCTGAGAAAGCATTTGACAAAGTCCAACACCCTTTCATGATAAATGTCTTGGAAAGATCAGGAATTCAAGGCCCATACCTAAAAGTAATAAAAGCAATATACAGCAAGCCAGTAAACAACATCAAACTAAATGCTGAGAAACTGGAAGCAATCCCATTAAAATTAGGGACTCCACACTCTGTCCCTACCTATTCAATATAGTGTTTGAAGTCCTAGCCAGAGCAATTAGACAACAAAAGGAGATCAAAGGAATACAAATTGCAAAGAAGTCAAAATATCACTATTTGCAGATGATATGATAGTATATATGAGTGACCCCAAAAATTCTACCAGAGAACTCCAAAACCTGATAAACAACTTCAGTGAAGTTAGCTGGATATGAAATTAACTCAAACAAATCAGTGGCCTTTCTCTACAAAGAGAATAAGCAGTCTAAGAAAGAAATTAGGGACTCAACACCCTTCACAATAATAACAAATAATATAAAGTACCTTTGTGTGACTCTTAACTAAGTAAGTGAAATAGTTGTATGAGAAAAACTTCAAGATTCTGAAGAAAGAAATCAAAGAAGATCTCAAAAGATGGAAAGATCTCCCATGCTCACAGGGTGGCAGGATTAATATAGTAAAAATGGCAATCCTACCAAAAGCAATCTACAGACTGGATGCAATCCCCATCAAAATTCCAATTCAATCCTTCACAGAGTTAGAAAGGGCAATCTGCAAATTGATTTGGAATGACAAAAATCCTAGGATAGCAAAAACTATTCTCAACAATGAAAGAACCTCTGGTGAAATCACCACCCCCAAAATGAAGCTGTACTACGTAAAAATTGTAGTAAAAACTGCATGGTACTGGTACAGTGATAGACAGGTAGATCAATGGAACAGATCTGAAGACCCGAAAATGAACCTACATACCTATGGTCACTTGATCTTTGACAAATGAGCGAAAATCATCAAGTGGAAAGAAGACAGCATCTTCAACAAATGGTGTTGGCTCAACTGGCAGTTAACATCTAGAAGAATGTGCATTGATCCATCCTTATCTTCTTGTGCAAAGCTCTAGTCTAAGTGGATCAAGGAACTCCACATAAAACCAGAGACACTGTAATTTATAGAGGAGAAAGTAGGGAAGAGTCTCAAAGATATGGGCACAGGGGAAAGATTCCTGAACAGAACACCAATGGTTTGTGCTGTAAGATCAAGTATCAACAAATGGGTCCTCAAAAAATTGCAAAACTTCTTTAAGGCTAAGGACATTGTCAATTAGATCAAAAGGCAACCACCTGATTGGGAAAAGGTCTTTACCAATCCTAAATCTGATAAGGGGCTTTTATATATATATATATATATATATATATATATATATATATATATATATGAAAAAGTTGGACTACAGAAAACCAAGCAGCACTAAAAAATGGGGTATGGAGCTAAACAAAGAATTCTCAACTGAGGAATACAGAATGGCTGTGAAACACCTAAAAAAAGTTCAACATCCTTAATCATCAGGGAAATGCAAATCAAAATAACCCTGAGATTCTACCTCACACAAGTCAAAATGTCTACAATTAAAACCTCAGATGACAGCAGATGCTGGCAAGGATGTGGAGAAAAATGAGCAGTCCACCATTGCTGGTGGGACTGCAAGCTGGTACAACCACTCTGGAAATCAGTTTGGCAGTTCCTCAGAAAATTGGGCATAGTTCTACCAGAAGATCCAGCAATACCACTCCTGAGGATATAATCAGAAGATGCTCTAACATATAATAAGGATACATGTTCCACTATGTTCATATCACTCTAATTTATAAAAGCCAGAAAATGGAAGGAACTCAGATGTCCCTCAACAGAGAAATGGATACAGAAAATGTGGTACATTTACACAATGGAGTACTACTCAGCTATTAAAAACAATGAATTTATGAATTTCTTAGAAAAATGGATGGAGCTGGGGGATATCATCCTGAGTCAGGTAACCCAATCACACATCATATGCACTCACTGAAAAGTGGATATTATCCCAGAAACTCACAATCCTTCTTAGAAGTGGAAACAACATACCCATGAAGGAGGTACAGAGACAAAGTTCAGAGCAGAGACTGAAGGATCAACCATTCAGAGACTGCCCCACTTGGGGAGCCACCCATTAATAACCACCAAATCCAGACACTATGGCAGATGCCAACAAGATCCTGCTGATAGGAGCCAGATATAGATGTCTCCGGAGTTGCTCTGCCAGTTCCTGGCAAATACATAACTGGCTATTCATAATCATCCATTGGACAGAGCACAAGGTCCCCAATGAAGGAGCTAGAAAAAGTACCTAAGGAGATGAAGCAGTCTGAAGACCCATAGGAGGAACATCAATATGCACTAAGCAGTACCCCCATAACTCCTTGGTACTAAACCACCAATCAAAGAAAACACATGGTGGAACTTGTGGCTCTAGTTGTATATGTAGCCGAGTGTACTGGCTGGTTTTATGTGTCAACTTGACACAGGCTGGGGTTATCACAGAGAAAGGAGCTTCAGTTGGGTAAGTGCCTCATGAGATCCAGGTGTGGGGCATTTTCTCAATTAGTGATCAAGAGGTAAAGGCCCCTTGTGAGTGGGACAATCTCTGGGCTGGTAGTCTTGGGTTCTATAAGAGAGCAGGCAGGCTGAGCAAGCCAGTGGAAGCATGCCAGTAAGTAACATCCCTCCATGTCCCCAGTCTCAGCTCCTGCTTCCTGACCTGCTTGAGTCCCAGGCCTGACATTCTTTGGTGATCAACAGTGATGTGGAAAGTGTAAGCTGAATAAGCCCTTTCCTCCCCAACTGCTTCTTGGTTATGATGTTTGTGCAGGAATAGAAAACCTGACTAAGTGGGAGAAGAAGCTCTAGGTCTTGTGAAGGTGTTATGCCCCAGTATAGGGGAATGCCAGGATCGGGAATGGGAGTGGGTGGGTTGGGGAGCAGGGGAGGGAGAGGGGATAGGGGATTTTTGGAGGGGAAACTGGGGATGGGGATAACATATGAAATGTAAATAAAGAAAATATCTAATAAAACATATTTTAAAAATGTAAAAGGTTCTAAATTTTTTTTTCTGAAAATCTTGAAATCTGGGATTTTTTAACTCTTGAAATCTTCAAAGGGATCTTTTGTGTACATATAACACACATATTATATTATAAATCACAAATGAGATAATGACAATAACCCAATAATGACAGTCACAGAGATTTTTGTAAGGGAAACAGCCATCAGCTTCCTTACCATAGAAGCTGAGAAGTTTCTGGCCCTTTTACACTTTAAGAGGGCGTGTGTAGATAATCAGCTCCTTGTATGCCTTCTCCAGCTGTGTTAGACTCCTAGCTACAGATTTAGGGGTCCAAAGACCAACTGAGACTGTTTTTTTTCAGTGAGTTAAAAACAAATCAAATTAAGGTTTACCATTTTTTTCTTTTGAAAATGAAACACAGTGCAACAAACATTGAAACAAAAACACAGACATAAACTGACAGACATGGACAGATTGGCATGCCAAGGACAGACAATAGACAGAGAGGAGAGAACTAGATGTGCCAAAGGGACTCAGATATTCTACCTAAGAGAACCAGAACCAGTAATAAGCATTCCTCCAGTAGGAGCCAGAGAGGAGCATGATGGCTCCTGACATCTGTCTGTCCCTAGGAGAGCTCTAAAACAGCTTACATTCATTGTCAAAAAATCCATGGACAATTGGGAAGGACTGCTTTTCTGAAACCTATTATCTCTCATGTCTAGTGTGTAAACCATCTCTAGTCAGGGTCCACAGCCTAAGAGCATCTATGAGAATTATCTTTGCTTCTCTAGGTTTTAGCATAAACATGCACACAAAAATCATTTTACCATTAGCTTGTCCCTTTTTACAGGGTTTAGTCATCACTTAGCCAAATCTTCTTTACTTCCTTTCTCTGCACTTCCAATTCCCAAGGTGTCCTTCACTTTATCCCACTTACTAGAGCTCCAACATTAATATGAGACCTGACTAAGACAGCTCAGTCAGTCAACAGGTTCTCCAGGGCACGAGTGAGGATTAAAAAAAAAAAAGGAAATTAGACAACATTGTAGCATGACCCCAGCCAGTTCTAAGACTGAAGCAGGTTTGTTTTTTACCGAGTCCGCTTGTATACCATTTTAATTACAGTCAAGTGATAAGGTCATTTCTATGTTAAAGAACAAACAAGGCAATACACTTAAATAGTTAAGGAACAAGCAAGACAATAATCAAAGTCCCATGATCACTGTTTCTAGGGGCTTAACTGGATGACCAAGATAGCTGAACCCACTTCCCTGTCCTTGCACAAAATCAAATACTTGCCTGAAGCCTACTTCCTTGTCCTGGCTCAATGTCCACTTCTTCTTTATTATACTCTTTTTCCCTCACCTTCTTGCAGTGTTTCAACCCCATAACACTAGAGAAGAGAAACAAAAGGAATGAGAAAAGAAGACATCCCCAAATAATCAGGGGTTTAAATGGGACGACATGTTTTGTCTACTTCCTGCTGATTGAGGGTGTCTATTTCCTTAAATCAAGTTTTCATTGTTTGTTTGTTTGTTTTGTGGGAAAAGTCTGAGCTCCTACCATATTTCTTGGACTTTTAGAGTCCTTGGTGCCAAGTATTTTCTGTGCACTCTAGGTGCATAATACTGATAAAACTGTGGTAAGCTTGATAAAAATATAAAAAAAAGAAGCTGAGCAAGGGAGGGAATGTCTTTAATGCAAACACTCATGGGGCAAATACATGTGAATCTTAATGAGTTCATGGCCAGCATAATCTACACAGCAAGTTCCAGGCTGGCCAGGACTAAATAGTGAAAATATCTGAAAAGGAAAAAGAAAAGGAGAGGAAAAACAGATGCAAGAAAGGAGGAGGAAGAAGTGGAGTAATAAGAGGAGGAGGAAAAAGACTAAGAGGAAATGGAAGAAGAAAAAATTTAAAGGGTGGGTCTTGGTGGTACATTTCTTAAATCCTAGAACAAAGGGACACAAGTAGGCAGCTCTCTCCACCTTTGAGCATAGTCTAGTCTGTATAGTGAGATCCTATCTCAAGCAAAAAAGTCTAGAATAGGAAATATCAAATAACATAAGGAAGCAAGCACATCACTTAAGTCCCAATAGACGAAGAATAACAAGTGAGGATAAACACCTTTCTATGATGGAAATGAACACTGGCGAATCAATTACATTAGGACAATATTTTACTAATGTTAAATTCTTTCAATGAATGGAGTAAGGAAGCTTTTTTCTTAAGTGTCTCACGAGACAAGAGTTACTTCACCCAACAATAAACTTATTTGCAGATGAATATGCTACATAAAAGTATACACAAGAAGCCACTAGAAATTTAGGAAGTCCCAGCTAATCAAGTACAGCTGTGCACTAGAGGGTGGGGCTCTGGGTTTTTTAATCTGTAGAGAGAAGCATGGTAGAAAAGACTTCTCTGACTTACTTGTATAGTGAGGAGAGTTAGGTCACAGCATCTTCATAGTCCCTAGAGCACCCTTAGCTCCCAGAAGGCAGGAGACCTCCTTCAGAAGCAACCTCTGGCTAGACAAGGTTGAGTTGGCAGCCTGGGTCACAGATATCTGGCCTATGCAAGATATCATGTTTATGCAAGATGGCCTCCTAATGTGCTGTTTGGTTTGAATCTGATTTCTTATGTCCCCTAAGAGTTCCTGTGCTGGAAACTTATTTCCTATTATAGGGTCTCAAGATATAATGTGATGGAGAACAGGAGACAACTGGAACTGTGCTTAGATCTCTGGGGTGTTGCCATGGAAAGGGACAAATGCTATAGACTGGGTGAATTCTGGAGACAACCCACACACTGACTTGGCCACATGACTCATGCTTTTTTCTGTGTCTCTGCTGGTGAGGGGGGTCTCAACAGAAGCTAAAAAGTTAGGCTACAGAACTTTGGACCTGAAGCCTTCAAAGTGATTAGTTTATCTTTATAAATACTCAACCATGGTTATTTTATCATAGCCTTATGAAAAACAATAATACCCTTTACTCTTCTCAGGGCATACTCTATAATGAGAGAGCCTGCACCTGCTGGGCTTTCCATGAGCCTCTGCATCATGAGGTATATATATATATATATATATATATATATATATATATATATATATATATATATATATATATATATATGCCTGCTGCTGTGAGCCTGGGACCCATGAGAAGATATGACTCATTGATGAAGCAGTAAGGCACATGGCCTTAAGACTGGCCACAGAACAACTATTTGGTGACTGATGTGGGAAAGGACTTCCTGCCATGTCCACAGAGAAGAGCTGCAAGACTGGTCCTAAAGCCCTAGGACCCTGGGTCCCCACTCCGTGTAACACCTAGTGGGGAAGTAACTGGGTTAGGAACTGGGTAGTTGATATTAGGATAAACTTAATTCTGGTTCTGGCCAGGTCCCGTTCTGATTTACAAGCTGAAATTCTGTTCACTGTGAGGGGCGGGAACCCTCACAACAGCCTTTGAAATAGGTACTTTTATTTTTATTTTCTACATGGGATGCACTGTGACACACAGACATGCACAACTGACTCAGTTACCAAACACTGGGGAGCAGGGACAGATTCTGCTATTTAGAGCCTGTGTGGTGCTCAACAGACCCTTGGTATTCCTGGTCCTACTCAATTCAATGTTCCTTGGGAGTTCAATCTGGGAGGTCATGTATGTGTCCTGTGGACCCTGTCCCATGAGGTTGAGACACTGTAGTGTAGTAACTATGGTCTCTTAGCATTCTCTCATGCATTCTGCAGGGCATTTTGGCAGCACCACAATTGAGCTGTGGCACCTCAATGTCCCAGAGGTTGTCCTTACAACATTCTTCAACCAAATCAGACCCAACCTTGAATCCAAAACGACAGGCTCCCCTCTGAGTTGCCAGGTTTTTATTGTTGGATTTCTATTCTTAGACGCTGGGGAGAGTGGCTTTGGCTTGCTGTATCTATGCAGGTTAGCAGGCAAGTGGATTCCTCGAGAGCAAAGTTGTAGCCATCAACATGCTGGGCTGGCTTCTATTTCTTCCTGCAAACAGAAAGCCAAGTGAGACTTCAGGAGTGAAGGAGACCTCATGTCCCACTGACCATGCACTGAGACATCTCCTAGAAAGACCTGCAGCCAATTGCAATTGTTCTTGTATCTGACCAGGACCAGCGAGCCTCGTTTCCAACCTGTTGAGACAAGATTTTTAAAGAGCCTCAAATCCAGCCAGATGAGAGGAGCCAACTTGTGAGCCACCATAGTCCCAGTGGGACCAAATGGGGAGAAGCTGACAGGGCCCCATGTGAGTCTGTGGGCAGCTGGGTCCCCACAAGAGAACTGACTCCATCACATGTTAATGATGACCCTGAAATATCTGCAACTAAAGGCAAGGCCTTAACATACCTGTTCTAGAGACATGAGGGGGTTCACTTTATTCTACCCTTGAATGTCCACACATGGAGTCCACAAATTGGCCTTCAAATTGCATAGAACAGTATAACATACGACTTTTTTTTTGGAGCTGGAGTGGTAGGTTTTAAATTTAGGATAAAAGACGCAGGCTGGAATAGGGTGCCAGGGTCCAAGCTTATGCAGATAGACTTGGGAGTCTGTGTCAGTAAGGCTAATGGAGTCCAAACTCAAGCAGGGATCTACTGTGGCTAGATCCAGCTCAGGCAGTCTGAGAGTCCCTTCCCTGCCCTATCCTTCTAACATCCTCAATCAGGTGTGTCACATTTCTCGATTCTCAGTGAAGCTTCAGAAGTATGCAAGAGCACAAGCCCTGCCCCTAACTAGACACATAGAGACTCACAATGAAAGCAGTTTCATGTGCCTTGTCTTCCTCTGTCAATGTGCTGTTGACACATTTCTTGGTTTTTTTTTTCAGTATTTTCCAGTATTTCAGGGTCATCTTTGTATTGTTTCATGTACTCAACATACTCTTCTGAGGTCCCATAAAAAAACAGATGAACATCCTCTTTTATAGCAGGGCAAATGCCACAATCTGGAACACAAAGACAAGGTGACCCTCACTTGAAAGACCTGCATCAGCATACCCCAGGGGATTGAGGGTGTGAGAGCCTGGATAGCTTGCATCCCTGACCCCCACAAAGCAATACCCAACTCCCCATGAAGTCAGGAGGAGCAGGGCAGACCCAAGGGTCAACAGAGCACCAGCAAGCTTCATGATAATTTTGGCAGGTGCTCCTACACAGCTTGGTCCCCTTCTATAACTTCCCTGGTCTTCCCAGTGGGCAGGGAGGGGCCCATGTTTGAGCCTCTCCAGGCCCCTCCCACTACACATCTTGGAACTTCCTGAGGGTATGTGTTTGTGTCATTGGGAGATATGTATTTTGGCAAGATCCTGGTCAACAACCTATCTCAGCTTGTTTCCCTTCTTACTGATCTCCTTAAGATATGACAAATGTCACTTGTTATTTGACAGCCAAAGGGAAAGTATGACTAGGGAAAGGATGAAACAGTCTCTCAATCAGACCTCCAGAATGAGACCTGTGTCCTCCTGCTATACTTGGAACCTCAATGTTTACTCAATAGCCTTACTCATAGTCAGTTCTAAACAAGCCAAACTTTAGACCACCGCCCATGTGACCCCTGCCCTGTCTTTGTTCTGTCCCTATATTCTATATGCTTCATGCCTTCCCTTGAACCAGTCTCTTCAACCTATGATTCTCCTGCTGTTGTAGGCATCCTTCAATTTGACCTTTTTGTTGGTGATGGTTTTTTTTTTAAAGATAGGGTCTCTCTACACAGACCACGTTGTCCTGGAAATATGTAGATCAGGTTAGCCTTGAATTCACAGAGGTCTTTGTGTCTCTCATGTGAATGCTGGAATAAAAGGCAATTACTTTCACTTCTGCCTAAACTTGACCTGTTAAGCCCATGGTTGAGGTGTTCTGTTCTGTTCTGATCTGTTCTGTTCTGTTCTGTTCTATTCTTTTTTGTTTGTTTTTTAGGTTTTGTTTTTTGTTTTTCTTCTTTTTTTTTTTTAAAGAAGATCTTGCTCATGTTGGTCTTGATCTCATAACCTTCCTTATCCCATCCCGTGGGAAAAGTTATTCCATGGTCCTCAAGGGGGATCAGGAACCTAAATTGAAATGGGAATAACAGGAAGAGAAGGAGACCATGCATCTGCTTATGTCATAGTCTCGTTTAATGAGGAAAAACTCTCAAGTTTTATAGCATACAGAGAGGGGTCAGGGAATGATCAAAAGGAACATAGTGAAGGACAAATGGGGGTGGTTAATCGCAAGTCTGAAACTTTCAGTGATTCATCTCAGGTCCTTGACATCACTGCTCTGGAACACTGAGCAGCTTATCTCGAAGCTCCAGTCCTCCTATCAGCCCAAGATGACAGTTCTGGGCAGCTCCAGAATGCTGGAAGACTCTCTCTCTTTTTTTTTTTTTTTTTTTTTTAGCTCACAGATGTTTTTATTTAGTTAATAGTGAGGTCATATTATAAACAAGTATCATTCAGTGAAACACACACCCATGGGGAGAAGAGGTTAGATTGAGCTCTTGCATGGGTAGCCACACTACAGGAGGACAGGGAGCCATTCCAAGAGCCAGGGCAGTGCTGGAAGACTCTCTTAACAGTTCTTGATGTTTGTTTAGGGCTGGAATCTTGCTGATTCCCACGAAACAACCTTGATGGGGAGAGGGGCTGACTGGCTCTTAACAAAGAACTATATGGCTCTCAGCTATAGGACATAAAATGCCTGGGTTTTCTCAACCTGGTCTCCAACAACTCCCCCTTTTCAAATTATTAAATGTTGGGGGGTGGTTACGAAAAGAGGGTCAGTGAAGCACCTTGTTTTATGCCATGAGGTGTGCATCTGCATTCAGCACCCAGTAACTAGGCCTTTCTAGGTTCTAGGTGAGCAAGGGCCCTGTCTTAGGCCATGCGGTTGGCGGTGGCCACAATATTTCCTGTCTTTAGGTAATCCTTGCAGCCAAGGGGGTGTGCATCTGATCCACAGCACCTCAATATTCCTGTCCTAGGTTCACTTCACAGCTTATGGTGCTCAGCCACTATTAGGAGCCAGGGAGTCACCCATCTAATAATGGCATCTCCACAGCCTATGGAACCAAGAGTGCTCTATGTCTGCAGCCAGGGTGGAGAACTGAAGGCCACGAGCTGCTCTCATCAGTGGAAGAGGGGTATTCGGTGGAGTCTTGAGTGTCCACACGATGGTAATGGACTACAACTGGCTTTAAGGCAGCATCAATCTGAGATTTAACAAAACTTGTTAATCTGTTAAAAGCCCAACAGTCAAATGACAGAAGCAGCAGAATCCCCAAGAAAGGTCCCAGAATGGTAGGACACAAAGGAGAAAGCAAAGGAGAGGTAGAAAACAAATTTTGATACCAGGATTCCTGTATCTCTCTATTACACATTCTTTCATCCAGGCTAGTTCTAACTTTGTCTATACTATCCTGAACTAGACCAGTCTTATCAGTCTAAAAACAACATTCTTCTTTGAGGGCTGCACAGAGTCCTTCTTCCTTCAGGAATACCAAATCAAGGCCTCTTCTATTCTGTAAAACTACTTCAGACAGAGAGACTAAGGAATCTTTTAAATTCTTCAGGCCTCTTTGTATTTCTCAAATGTCTCTGTCCACTGCGTGGTTAAGCTGGGTGAGCTGTTCAGACTGTTGTTGGGAGGAGATCAGGGAGGCAATTCCTGTTCCCGCACCTGCAGTGCTCACACCAAGGATCACTGCTAAGGTTACTGCAGTAATTGGCTCTCTCTTAGAGTGGGGCAGGTTGGTGCCTTTATCCCAGATCTGGAGTAAATCTTCTGCAGGATGTATCATCAACTTTGGGAAAAGTTGAATCAGGACACAGTAATCTCTGTTAGCTAAAAATGTCTGGGTGATCACATAAGTAGTAAGCTCAGTAGAGCATGCCAAATAAGTACCATTGGGTGCTCCAAGATATTGAAAAATGGCTTCTACTATAAGAGTCTGACTGCAAACCTCTAGCAAGGCCTGTGGGGGGAGCATGGAAGGCCCCAAAAGGCANGAGCCCACACCTGAAACCTGGCTCAGTGTGAGTCCTGTTAGCCTCAGGATGCCAACCAAGTTCATGGACATCATTGGTTGCAATAATTGATCCAAATATTGCCACTCCTTCATAGAAAGGAGGTTGTGGGGAAAAACACACCCAACATTCCTCATATTGGGTATTATTGGATGCATGTATGGCAGCAACTGAAGCATTTACTGTGTTTAAAAGCAGCTCTGCTGAAGTGAAGGGTCCAGCAGGCAAAGTAGGCTGAAAAAGAGCAACGGGTGCAGGAGTGCCACTCTGAGGAGGAACAGTTACCTTATGAACAATGGGTATATTAGGGGCTACAGGATGGAGTATGGGATTTGGTCCTATAGCACTTCCTCTAAGGTTAGGGATGGTCTTAGTTAACTGAATTTTGAATACCAACTCAAAATCTTTATGCTCTTTATATATACACAAACCCCAGGAGGGAGTTTGTTTGTTAATACAGTCATATTTTCTCCCAGCCTCTGTGAACTCTATTAGGAGGCGATTGCACCAACCCAAGGTGTCTGGATTAGAGGAGGAACAGCTTTTCCCAATGGGGGAATTAAGGCCAATTTGGCATCACCTTGGCCTCCTTTACTTTTTACTGTGAGAAGGTCCCAAGATGAGGAGGGGTTCCAATAGGTATTACCAGTAGTTTCACATCCCCAGCTGGCACAATAATAATCTGACTCAAAGCCACATTTATGATTAAGTGATTGGTCCTGGTGGGAGCTAGGGCAAACATAAAAGCCAGCATTTATACCTCTTAATTTACACAGTATTTTGTTTAATATAAATCTGCCATGTTGAGTGGCACACTCTGGATGGGCCCCAAGCCCATTAGGATAATTGGGGGCTCCTGCCTGAGGCCAAAACACTGTGGGAACTCCCCAATCAGGGTGAGCTCCGAGGGCTAACTTACATAAGTCAACCTCCAGGGGCTTCCAGGAGGGAGAACTCCCAACCATGGAAGTGGCAAGGACTGTGTCTCCAGCCTCATTAATAACTTGCCATGTATAATTATGAAGTTGATAAGAACGTTGCTGAGCTTGACCTTCTACTGGTGATGTTCTTCCCATCAGGCAGAGACACAGCCATGTCCTGATGATCAGGAACGATGTCTTCTGAGGCCCTTTCATTTTCCTGTATACAAGCACATTTGAAGTTTTCCTCAGGGTTTTTCTTCCCCGGTTAAATTATATGATTTTATTAGGCGTTCTGGAAGCCATCTAGCATTTTGTGCTCCTGAATACTAAATGCAGGCGTGTCCTTTTCCCCATATGAGGACTGGGTCTGGACCCTGCCATTTGTTGGACAATGGGTCTCTCCACATAACTTGTGCATAATTATTGGCCGTTGAGTGGTACCAAAGGTGGTCTGCAGCAGATTTGCCTGCAGAATCATATGTAAGAAAATTTAAACCAAATAATGCATGGTTCAAAAGAGCCTTGAAATTGCCAGAGAGAGGATATAAAGTTCCTCCCCCAGACTGTAATTTGTAAATCATGTTTTCAAGGGTGTGATGAGCCCTTTCTACAATACCTTGGCCTTGGGGGTTATAAGGAATGCCAGTAACATGCTTAATTCCCATTTGAGCACAAAATTGTTTAAAACTGGAACTAGTATAACCTGGACTGTTATCCGTTTTTAGAACTTTGTGTTGTGGAGTAACCGCCAAGCAGTAAAGGACGTGATTAATGACATGCTTAGTGGCCTCCCCAGTTTGTAGGGATGCACAGATAAAGCCACTAAAGGTGTCTACAGAGACATGAATATTTTTTAACTTTCCAAAATGATTATAGTGAGTGACATCCATCTGCCATAACTCACCAGGGACCAANCCTCNAGGATTGACCCCCAAGTGTGGCTCTGGCAAAAGGGTCAGGCAGCCTTTGCACTGCCGGATAATTTGTCGTGCCTGTTCCTGGGTGATGGAATATTTAAGTCTCAGGGTGTGAGCATTAAGGTGATGAAGGTAATGAGCCTGTTGAGCAGCTGCAAGAGGAGTGGTAGACAAGGCAGAAGCCACAATCTGGGTTGCATGATCACCTGCATTATTGCCTTCAGCCAATGGCCCAGGCAGGCCTGAATGAGCACATATATGGTGAATGAAAAAAATGTAATTATGGAAAAGAATGAATTCCTGAAGCTTAACAAACAATGGAGAGGCATTAGTAGAGGGACGGATATATGAAACTGTCTCCAAGAGGGGGATGGAGGTAGCCACATAGGCACTGTCTGTATACAAATTAAAAGGACTTTCAGGCAAGAGTTCAAATACTCTAACAATGACTGCTAGATCCACAAGCTGTGCTGAGGAGAAGCCTGTTACCAAATGTGAGATCTTACCATTAATACTAAAAGCTGTGGAGGAGCCATCTGTAAAGACTAAAGCAGCTCCAGGAATTGGGGTTGACTTTGTTCGCTTTGGAAAAACCACAGGTGTCCTGTGTAGGAATTGCACCAATTTGTCTGCAGGGTAATGATTATCAAGCACACCTTGAAAGGATGTGCAGATAATTGCCCATTTGTCAGAATTTTTAATTAGCCATTGTACTTGTGATGTATCATAAGGAACGACAATAATGTCAGAATCTTTACCAAAAAGTCTAAGAGTAGCTTCTCTACTAAGGCGAAGAATATGTGCAACCAGCTGAGGATATTTGGGCAATACTTTAGAAGGAGAGGCTGGCAAATGTACCCAAAACAGAGGTTTAAGTTGCCATAAAAGACATATGGTGGAAAAGTGTGTAGGGAAAACAAGAAACTGGAGTGGTAGATGTGGAGATAAATACCCAATGTTTTGTTCATCTATAGCTTGTGCTACGTTGGCCAGAGATACTTCTGCTTCCTGAGTCAGCATGCATGGGGAGGATGGATCTGAGTCTCTACACAAAATATCAAACAAAGGCTTTAATTCTTCTGTTGTAAGCTTTAAGTACGGACGGAGCCAATTTATATCTCCTAATAAGCGTTGAAAATCATTAAGAGTCTGTAATGAATCTCTCCTTAAATGAACCTTTTGTGAAAGAATCCTATTAGGAAACAATTCAAAGCCCAAAAACAAGTGAGGAGGGTGAATCTGAATTTTCTCGGGAGAGACTTGAAGTCCCTGGCTCTGGAGAGAATTAATAAGTTTTAAACCAACACAATATAGCTGATTTTCATCAGGCCCAGAAACATGGATGTCATCCATGTAATTGACAATGTAATAATCAGGGTAGGATCTCCTGAAGGGATCAACAACCTGAGCCACGTACTTTTGGCAAAGCGTGGGACTATTAGCCATCCCTTGAGGTGTATCTCCACTGAAACCGAGGAGAGGACCATACACAGTTAACTACGGGAAGGCTGAATGCAAAGCATTTACAATCTTGAGGGTGGAGGGGAATAAAAAGAAACAATCTTTTAAATCAATGACTAATTTGGCATATCCCTTGGGAATAGCCACTGGAGAGGGGANACCAGGTTGTAAGGCTCCCATGGGAACCATGGTCTTGTTAACCACTCTGAGATCTGGCAGTAATCTCCATTTGCCATTTTGCTTTTGAATAACAAATATTNAATGCCAGTAACATGCTTAATTCCCATTTGAGCACAAAATTGTTTAAAACTGGAACTAGTATAACCTGGACTGTTATCCGTTTTTAGAACTTTGTGTTGTGGAGTAACCGCCAAGCAGTAAAGGACGTGATTAATGACATGCTTAGTGGCCTCCCCAGTTTGTAGGGATGCACAGATAAAGCCACTAAAGGTGTCTACAGAGACATGAATATTTTTTAACTTTCCAAAATGATTATAGTGAGTGACATCCATCTGCCATAACTCACCAGGGACCAANCCTCNAGGATTGACCCCCAAGTGTGGCTCTGGCAAAAGGGTCAGGCAGCCTTTGCACTGCCGGATAATTTGTCGTGCCTGTTCCTGGGTGATGGAATATTTAAGTCTCAGGGTGTGAGCATTAAGGTGATGAAGGTAATGAGCCTGTTGAGCAGCTGCAAGAGGAGTGGTAGACAAGGCAGAAGCCACAATCTGGGTTGCATGATCACCTGCATTATTGCCTTCAGCCAATGGCCCAGGCAGGCCTGAATGAGCACATATATGGTGAATGAAAAAAATGTAATTATGGAAAAGAATGAATTCCTGAAGCTTAACAAACAATGGAGAGGCATTAGTAGAGGGACGGATATATGAAACTGTCTCCAAGAGGGGGATGGAGGTAGCCACATAGGCACTGTCTGTATACAAATTAAAAGGACTTTCAGGCAAGAGTTCAAATACTCTAACAATGACTGCTAGATCCACAAGCTGTGCTGAGGAGAAGCCTGTTACCAAATGTGAGATCTTACCATTAATACTAAAAGCTGTGGAGGAGCCATCTGTAAAGACTAAAGCAGCTCCAGGAATTGGGGTTGACTTTGTTCGCTTTGGAAAAACCACAGGTGTCCTGTGTAGGAATTGCACCAATTTGTCTGCAGGGTAATGATTATCAAGCACACCTTGAAAGGATGTGCAGATAATTGCCCATTTGTCAGAATTTTTAATTAGCCATTGTACTTGTGATGTATCATAAGGAACGACAATAATGTCAGAATCTTTACCAAAAAGTCTAAGAGTAGCTTCTCTACTAAGGCGAAGAATATGTGCAACCAGCTGAGGATATTTGGGCAATACTTTAGAAGGAGAGGCTGGCAAATGTACCCAAAACAGAGGTTTAAGTTGCCATAAAAGACATATGGTGGAAAAGTGTGTAGGGAAAACAAGAAACTGGAGTGGTAGATGTGGAGATAAATACCCAATGTTTTGTTCATCTATAGCTTGTGCTACGTTGGCCAGAGATACTTCTGCTTCCTGAGTCAGCATGCATGGGGAGGATGGATCTGAGTCTCTACACAAAATATCAAACAAAGGCTTTAATTCTTCTGTTGTAAGCTTTAAGTACGGACGGAGCCAATTTATATCTCCTAATAAGCGTTGAAAATCATTAAGAGTCTGTAATGAATCTCTCCTTAAATGAACCTTTTGTGAAAGAATCCTATTAGGAAACAATTCAAAGCCCAAAAACAAGTGAGGAGGGTGAATCTGAATTTTCTCGGGAGAGACTTGAAGTCCCTGGCTCTGGAGAGAATTAATAAGTTTTAAACCAACACAATATAGCTGATTTTCATCAGGCCCAGAAACATGGATGTCATCCATGTAATTGACAATGTAATAATCAGGGTAGGATCTCCTGAAGGGATCAACAACCTGAGCCACGTACTTTTGGCAAAGCGTGGGACTATTAGCCATCCCTTGAGGTGTATCTCCACTGAAACCGAGGAGAGGACCATACACAGTTAACTACGGGAAGGCTGAATGCAAAGCATTTACAATCTTGAGGGTGGAGGGGAATAAAAAGAAACAATCTTTTAAATCAATGACTAATTTGGCATATCCCTTGGGAATAGCCACTGGAGAGGGGAGACCAGGTTGTAAGGCTCCCATGGGAACCATGGTCTTGTTAACCACTCTGAGATCTGGCAGTAATCTCCATTTGCCATTTTGCTTTTGAATAACAAATATTTGGGTATTCCAAGGTGAGGTAGAGGCTTCTATATGTCCTGCTGCCAACTGTTGCTGCAGTAACTCTATGGCTGCAGACAATTTTTTAGCAGGGAGGGACCATTGGTCAATCCAGACAAGGGGATCATCCTTCCATGTAATCTTATCTGCCTGGTGTACAGGGGGAGCAATGGTCCTCATAAAAAATGGGAATTATAACCTAAGCCTGCATGATCCATTTTTGGAGAGGCAGCTATTCACATAGGCCTCCCCTCCCCATTTTTGCAAGGGGGATCACGAACCTAAATTGAAATGGGAATAAGAGGAAGAGAAGGAGACTATGCATCTGCTTCTGTCATAGTCTCGTTTAATGAGTAAAAAAACTCAAGTTTTATAGTATACAAAGAGGGGCGAGGGAATGATCAAAAGGAACATAGTGAAGGAAAAATGGGGGCGGTTAATCGCAAATCTGAAACTTTCAGTGATTCATCTCAGGTCCTTGACATCACTGCTCTAGAACACTGGGTAGCTTATCTCGAAGCTATAATCCTCCTATCAGCCCAAGATGACAGTTCTGGGCACCTCCGGAATGCTGGAAGAATCTCTTAATGTTCTTGATGTTTGTTTAGGGCTGGAATCTTGCTGATTACCACAAAATAGCCTTGATGGGGAGAGGGGGTGACTGGCTCTTAACAAAAAACTATATGGCTCTCAGCTACAGGCCGTAAAATGCCTGGGTTTTCTCAACCTGGTCTCCAACACTTCCTGAGAAACGTGTGTGTGGGCCTGCCTCCCTGAGGGTCTGTCTGTCTGTCTGTCTGTCTGTCTGTCTGTCTGTCTGTCTGTCTTTCAGTCTGTTTTTGAATATGTGTGGTGAATTCCCCTTTCCTTGGGGCTGGTGGTAATTATTGTCAAAAATCTGTTAGCAATGAGCAGGTATGGTAACTCTCACCTTTGATCTCAGTATTTTGGGGGAAGAGCCTTCCTTTCTCTCTGAGTTAGAGGTCAGTCTGCTCTACACAGAGAATTCCAGACTACCCAGTATTACACAAGAAGACCCTGTAAATAAACTTCACTAGTGTGTTCATTAAGTTCTCACTTCAAGTGCCTTGTATTCATTTTCTCATAACTAAGCAAGGATATTTCAGTTTGGAGCTACCTGGCCCCCTAATTGGCCACTGCCAGACTATGAATTGCTTCTCTAGCTATTCTGACTACTGATAAAAAAGCCAGCATGATAGCCATTTTTGAATATTCCACAGCTACCCTGTAAAAAGTAGAGTTCAATCTCAGCTGGATTCCAAAATACCTGAAAGCTCAGCATCAGTCCATCTGTGCCAGTGTGTCCAGCTGATCTTTGCTACCACAAAATTCCAGATGACCCTTCAACCCCCTCTACCTGTGCCAGAAGGAGAGCATCTCCTACTGCACAGGGACATAAGGGGGACTGTTGGGAAGGGTGCTAAGAGGCAAGGCTGTGGTAGGCTCCCTGCTTCACCTACCTTGGAAACAGACTACTTAAGCCCATTCACTCAGACAGGAGATACACTGGCCCCCCTGGCATTGCCATTTTAGGCTTCATGAAAGGGTTCGTTTGACAGCTCTTTTGTTCTTCTTTAGGAAGTGTCCACTGAATGGACAGAAATGGAGGAAGCTGAAGACAGAAGAGCAAAGCCTAAGGCAGACATGTGAAGGCTGAAGGGTCAGCAGGATGAGCTGTGAAATAGGCCAAGAGTCTTACTGCTCTATGTTAGCTGAAGCATTTGACAGGGAAAATGCAGGAGAGAGTAGGTAGGGTCATGGAATGAAGAGAGGGCAGAGGCAGATTCTGAGGAAGGACTAAAGGGATATAGAAGAGAGGATAATTGGGCCCTATTTGCCAGAAGATGTCTAGGAAGCTGTTCAGTCTTTGGAGACTAGACTAGGGCCTTGAGCCTCATCATGGCAGAAAGCCAGAAAGGCTCAGCTTCCTGTCCATTCTGTAGAGGATCTGCAGCACAGGTAGGCCTCAGGGTCCCATGCTAGTGTGAGGACTGCTCAGGAGAGTGTACCACTGCTGCCTCTATCACCTGCTACCTGTTGGAGTTGGTGCCCTGCTGCTGTGTATTCAAATGCTAAGTAATGGACCCCAGAATCTGGAATCCTCCAAACCTCCAACTATTTGGCAATCTCCTTAACAAATTCTCACATACACCAAATGTTGTTTTGTAAATCAGTTCACCTCAATCTCTGACTGTTTAAGAAAATGTGACTGCCAGGCAATGATGGAGAGAAGAGAGGAATTCTGGGCTTTTTTGCGGGGGGGGGGGCTGGGTGTCACAGGTAGGGATTAGAAGTCAAGAGAAGAGGAGAGAGGAGGATGAAGAAGATGGAGAAAGGGGAAGGCTGCCATGGGGCATGATGGCTCAGGAGCACGTGATCAGGAGCAGTGGACCATGAGAACAGGATGATGGAGCAGAAATATCCCTGGGCGACACTTGACCAGCAAGTAACATTGGGCCTATGGATTTGATGCAAGTCAAAATAGTACACAACCTGTCTGATCTAGGCTTACAGCTCTTCAAATAATATACAAAATCTTTCTGTCTTTAATAGAGGCTAGCTAAAATATATATTTCATTTATAGCCAGCTTCTGTTCCTTGTTGTCAACCTTGGTGGGCAATGAAGAAGCCGAAGCCAGATTGGGAGAGCATCCCCGTACCTGAACACAATTTTTATCATTGTGATTGAGGGGATCCCAGACAGGTAGCTGGGCCACACCTGCCTCAACTTCCCACAAGTGGGGATCACAGGTGGGAAGCACTATGTCTTCACCTCATTGCTTTGCACTTTGACAGTCATCTGACTGCTCTGTGCACACCTGAACCTGGAATGTAATATTTAACCAGTGCGTTTGTCAACTATAGAGTCTCTACACTAGGTATAACACATATTCTTCATAATTGTGACAAAATAAAGACCGAGGGTTTTCATATGCTCTGCCCTCACTGCCTGAAATGCTTTGACTTCACCTTCCTGGGAAATTTGTCACCTAAATCCCCAGACTGCATCAACAACCAACATATTAGAGCGAGGGCCAGCTTCAGCTTTCACCATGTTTAAGGCACATACCAAACACCCACATTGAGCCTTTGACCCCACTGTGCCAGGGCTGAGGAGTATATGGTAGGTTCTTGAGAAGGAAGGTAGAGCCTCTGTTCTCAGTCTTCCATAATCCCCTGTTGCCTTTCTGCTGTTCACCCTGTGCTCAGATAACACAAGTCCCTGGCTACCTGAAGTTGCCCTATCCTCTACTTTCAAGATTCCAGACCATGAAACAAATTACACTCTTTCCTACATACATGACCTAGTCTTAGGTCGTTTGTCATAGCAACACAACCTGATTTACAACCCTACAGAACAAGAGGATCCCTTCTATATAAGGACACATGTGACCTTCACCATACCAAAGGCTCTGAATCCTGCTTCCCCTTCTATAGCTCCTGTTTCCTTGGCTGACTTTTGGTGTTCATTAGATATCTGAAGGCTCAGGAGAGCAAGGCCTTCCTTTCTTTCAGGGTCAACACACATATGATGTCTTCACAAATGCTTGTTAAACTGGTCAATTGGCTATCTCATTTCTCTCAAGTCTATAAACAAGACCCTACTTAAAACCTGGAACACTATCTTGTCATATAATGCAGCTTTGGCTTCAAACTACTCTTCCCCCATGCCTGTGTTATATAAGTGTTTGTGCTTATGTAATTTGGTTGGTATTTAATTTTTGAAGTAAAGATTATATGTGTTTTGATAAGGCACAATTAACTAGTCTGTTATCAAAGTCACTTGACTGTCACAATCTGTACAGCACACAGTGACAGAATGAACTTTGCTGAAGACATAAAGAGTCCAAAGCCTTTGAATTTTACTGGTTATCTGAACCAAACAGGATTTACCTCCTGTGACTGGTTGGGCACTTAGATGCCACGTACTGAGATCTAATTGTGAGCTCTCTGCTCAGTCCACTGGACTTTGTTTTTATGACTTTGCATATCCTGAGGGCTGAGATGGCTTGTAGTATGTGCCCACTGGGGGCTTCTCTCTTCTATACAGGGGTGAGATGGAGACAAGGGCATCATGTGGTTAAGCAAGTTTCTTCTGTTGAGTGACCCTATGCTACTTTGATATGATCATGGTGTTGTATCACTATAACAGTAATCTTTTTTTTTGAATTAATAATGTATCAACATTTATTGAATGTACCAAACTGCAAAACATTATAGAAAATGATGTGAGGGAGCTAATTAAAAAATCTCTCCACTACTATTTGTTGTTCAAACTTAAAATTACTCTGTTCAAGTAAAGTCTATTCTTTTTTTTCAATTTTTTATTAGGTATTTACTTCATTTACATTTTAAGTGCTATTCCCAAAGTCCCCTTCCCCCCCCCCCCACTTCCCTAGCCACCCACTCTACCTTCTTGGCCCTGGTGTTCTCCTGTACTGGGGCATATAAAGTTTGCAAGACCAAGGGGCCTCTCTTCCCAATTATGGCTGACTAGACCATCTTCTGCTACATATGCAGCTAGAGACACGAGCTCTGGAGGTGCTGGTTACTTCATATTGTTGTTCCACCTATAGGGTTGCAGACCCCCTCAGCTCCTTGTAGATCCTCTATTGGGGGCCCTGTGTTCCATCCGATAGCTGACTGTGAGCATCCACTTCTGTGTTTGCCAGGCACTGGCATAGCCTCACAAGAGACAGCTATATCAGGATCCTTTCAGCAAATTCCTGCTGGTGCATGCCATAGTGTCTGCATTTGGTGGCTGATTATGAGATGGACCCCTGGGTGGGGCAGTTTTTTGATGGTCCATCCTTTTGTCTCAGCTCCAACCTTTGTCTCTGTAACCCCTTCCATGGGAGTTTTGTTCCCAATTCTAAGAAAGGGCGAAGTGTCCACATTTTGGTTTTCCTTCTTCTTGAGTTTCATGTGTTTTACAAATTGTATCTTGGGCATTCTAGGATTCTGTGCTAATATCCACTTATCAGTGAGTGCATATCATGTGAGTTCTTTTGTGATTGGGTTACCTCACTCAGGATGATACCCTCCAGATCCATTCATTTGCCAAGGAATTTCATAAATTCATTGTTTTTAATA
>NC_034598.1:16718736-16748922 GCF_900095145.1 Mus pahari
TGGCTCTCGCTCTTTCGCCTTCTTGCGGTGTGGGACTCAGCAACTGCTAGATCCTTGGACTTCCATTCACAGCTACTACTGAACAATTGTTGGGATTTGGACTGCAGACTGTAAGTCATCAATAAATCCCTTTACTATATAGAGACTATCTGTAAGTTCTGTGACTCTAGAGAACCCTGACTAATACAAGTGCTGACTCAGTCCTTATTCCCAACCCCTCAGAGTAGAACAAAATTAACATCAAATATAATTAACCCCAGGAATATCCATAATAGCCTTCTTGGGTTTGCTGCCCTCAATTTTTACTAATCAAACGTATTGTATAGATATATTTGTAGCAAACTGTAATATGCTTATTCTATACCTGATATCCTTGAAGGATTATACATGAAGTCCTATATGTTAGGCTTCGAATACTGTGTGACATGATACACACCAGCTGCCAGGAATGAGCAAGCTTCAGTCACAAGGACTAGTAGTGATAGATCTCTTGAAAGGGATTTATCCAGATTAAAATAGCAACATTGCAAATGACCCCTCTCACATTTCTTTCCTCCATAGTTTATATCTCCATGCTTATATCCAGGCATGAGTCAACATACAAGTGATGGCTATATCACAAATGCTACTTTGGAAGCCATTTCTGCTGTCAGGCATTAAGCTGTTTCTATAGGTCACACAATGTATGAAATTCATGATCTTACTCCAAAGTAAATCTTCTCTCATCAAAGGAGGGAGAGCCAGTAGCTCAAGGTCTCCTTCAGTGTGAGCTCTTTGATATATGAAGAGGCTGGCTTATTGTGATGGCTTGTATATGCTTGGCCCAGGGAGTGGAACTAGTAGTAGGTATGGCTATGTTGGAGTAGGTGTGGTCTTGTTGGAATAGGTGTGTTACTGTGGGTATGGGCTTTAAGACCCTCATCCTTGCTACTTGGAAGCCAGTATTGTGCTAGCAGCCTTTAGATGAAAATGTAGAGCTCTCAGCACTCCTGCACCATGTCTGCCTGGATGCTGCCATGTTCCTGCTTTGATGATAATGGACTGAACCTCTGAACCTGTAAGGCAGCTCCAATTCAGTGCTGTCCTTATAAGAGTTGCCATAGTCATGGTGTCTGTTCACAGTTGTAAGACCCTAAGACACTTTTAAAACAGAGACATGGGTGTGATGTGGAAATGGAGCAGAGACTGAGAGAATGACCAACCAATAATGGGTCAAATTTGGGATCCAACCCATGGGCAATTTTCAGTCACTCACACAATTATGATATTCTAATATGCTTGCAGACACAAGTCTAGTACAGCTGCCCTCTTAGAAGCTCCAAATAGCATCTGACTCAGACAGATGCAGACGCCCACAGCAGAACAATGGATGCTGCTTGGGTACTTCTATAGAATTGGGGGAAGGAATGCTGGGAAGGTACAGAATTGCAAACTCATTAAGTTAGCATAGATGATATGATACTTTATCTAAATTGCCAAACATAATGAACTGGACAGTATGCATATCATACCTTATGAGTTGCATAATTGTCATAATGCTATTCAATTTATATCTATGAGCAAAAAAACTATTTCTTGGACTAAAAAGGGGAATTTTTGAGGTTTTGTCTTGCTGTCTATTGTAATGCTAAGGGTAGAATCCCCACCCACCCAAGAACTGGAGTCTGCATGTAGACCTGTGATTCTGCCCCCCAAGTTACTTCTGATTGGTAAATAAAGATGTCAACAGCCAATAACTGAGCATAAGAGACATAGATGGGGTTTAGGTTTCATTGACTTTGGGTTGGAAGAGGACCATGGGAGAATAAGGTGGTACAAGGGGAGAAGCTGCCACATCCAAGTTTTGGGTTTGTTTTCAATTTTTCCCCGAATTTGTGTCTTTTATATGAGTAGGAAACTCAAACTCAGTGTCCACTTAGAGTCCAATAGAGAACATCTTAGCAGACTGACTAACTTAAACCCAACTGAGAAAAAAAAAATCCGTTGTGTTTTGTAACAATGATTGTCCCTCATATTTTTGAAAATTATTGTGAAAAAAAAAAACGATCTGAAAAGAAGTACAGAAGATGTCCTTGTGGAGAGCTCTTAGGACCACTTCAGGAAACGTGGCACTAATTTGACATTGGGCCAGGACAGGGAAGTTGGTCATCCTGATATGCCCCTGGAAACAGTGATCTTGGGACTTTCTTCATTACCTTTCTTTTTCCTTAACCTAGAACTTCTTATCACTTGCATATCATTAAAATGGTATAAAAGCAGACTGGGAAAATATAAACATACTTCAGCCTCAGAATTGGCTGGAGTCATGTTATAGTGTCATTTTTTTTCTTTTTAATCATCACTCCCTCCCTGGAGAACCTATTGACTGTCTGAGTTGGCTTGGTCACATACTTAGACAGAATTTAATTCCAAGACACCGTGTTCCTCTTTGTTCAGCCAAGACAAGAAACAAATGTTCTGCAGGAACTGGGTCTGCATCTTTTTTAGTTTTCTTTTTTCTTTATTGAGACAAGGTTTTCTATGTTGCCCAGACTGTCTTTGAACTCACCACAGATACCTTGATGGCCTCAAATTCACAGAGATATGCCTTCCTCTCCATAATGGTGCTGGGACTAAGGGTGTGCACCAGCACTGCCTGCCAGAAGGTTTTTTATATGAAGGAAAGGATAACATTGTATACATTGATCCTGTCATATTCACTTGAGGTCTTTAGATTGAGTTGACATTTATTTTTGTTTGCCTGATGTATTTTCATTACTAAATTTCAAAAGATTTCTTAAAATTATATGTTTGTTTAGGTGGTGGTGGTGGTGCAATCCTTTATACCCTGCAACTGGGAGGCAGGGGCAATCAGATATTTGATGTTGCAGTCACCCTGGTCTACAAAATGAGTTGCAGGACAGACCTGACACAGAGAAACCCTATCTCCCCAAAATAAGTCAAGCATATTATGTGTATGTATGTCTGTGTGAGTGTGTACTTTAAGACACTGACCCTTAGCCAGCGGTAATTAATCCACGATGGCCCCAAGTGAGACACAGAGACTCAGATTGATGCAAAAGCAAGAGGTTTACTTTCCAGTATGTCAGGGTTGACCTTCAATTAGACCCTCAAGGTGAGTTACTAAGAAGATGACTGATGGAAGTTTCTATTCCCTCTATATATAAATCAATGGCTGCCTTCAGACTTTTACAATTTTTTTCCTTTGTAAGAGCAAATCAGACATCCCAGTGGTTGCCTTGGCCACCTCCATCCCCAACAGAATGGACACATTGAGGACTGTAACAGATTTGGCAGATGTGCACATAGGATGGGTGAAGGAACCAGAATACAAAGGTACCACCAGGTACTCATGATCAAGGTCGAGTGATCTTGAGCTTGATCAGATTATCCTTCTTCTGTACCATCCAGTGAGTATTCCCGTGCAGTAGGACATCTGCAGGTTTTACATGGGAAGTGTGCACCCTAGCTGAAATACCATCCACCTTGAGGGCTGTGGGTGTGGATTGCAGCACCAGGAAGGGTCCCTTTCACCAGAGGTCCAGCAACTGTGTTGATGCCTCCTTATGTAGACCCATTCACCAGTCTGGAAGTGGTAAGATTTCTGGGCATCCCTGGACCATTTAAGGTAGACAGTTTGGGCCAAATCTCATGTTTTATTGACTGAAGGGCTTGGAGCATCAAGAAGAGATTCCTATCAGTGAGTTGGAATACCTTCAGGGAGGGCCCAGTAAACATCAAGGGAGTTGGGGTACCAAACAGGATCTAAAGAGGAAACAGGTTAAAATGGTAGGGGTGTTCATGGCTCAGAACCTGACCAGGTAAAAAGGAACCTCTCAGTCTATGCTAGTACCAAGGACAGTTTAATCAACACACATATAGTTTACCCCTGCCAGAGGCAGAGACCGTCCAAGTCCAAGAACACAGAGGACGACAATCAAATGAGTTTTCCCCTTCCATGGGTGCAGAAACCAGGTTATAGCAATACTAGGTCGGCTGCTTCTGATACTGTGTCTTGCCATTTCCAGAAGGAGAAGAGTCCTTTAGACTCATCAGGCTTAGTAACCAGCATCTTTTTCCACTGAGCAAACTGTATAATTTTGACATTTCCTTTTCCATGGTCTTCCAGGTTTCAATTTTCACATTTTCTTTTCCATTTCACAATTCACTTTCTTTTTACAAGCCTTACCTTCCCTACGAACATACCTGTACTGTCCAGGGTTCAGGTAGTTGTACAGTGGAGCAAGAGCAGGTGTGATATGGGACAGAAGAAGACAGGCATGCACAGAGCCTATCTTTGGTGATTTTGGAATTAAAGTGTTTGACTGTGTTGTAATGCTTCCAGAAACATTTCCAGTGTCTTTGGGATTTTTATGGTAAAGCAGAGTTGGGGTTACAAGTCGTTTTGAAACTTCAAGCCCCATTTGAAGTAGAAACTTCAGGTTTCTTTGGCAAGTCAATTGTTTTGGATGGTGTGATGTTTGGGCAAATACCTGAAGGAAGGTTGTGCTGAAACAAACACAGGTGGAAGGGTAAGGCAGACTCAGGAAGGAACTTCTCACTGAAGCCAACACAGGTGAAAGGATGTTCAGCTAAAGCAAGCATATGAAAGGACATTTGATGAAGCATTCTTTACTGACTACACACATGTATTGGTCTACCTTACATAATGTAGTTGAGCTCCATTTTTCAGGTATCCCTAGAGAAACACACCAAAATATTTCTGGTGGTGTGGTGGGCCTTTAGTTACCAATCAAAACCAACTAGGTGCAGGTTACCTCAGTGTCTTACATGTGGAGACAGAGATTCTTGTGAAGTTTTTGGGACCAAATGAATGTAATAAAAGCAGCATAGGCCAAATCTGAAAAGTTGGGCTATCTTTTATTGTATAATTGAGCTCCATTTATTAGGAGTCCACATAGAGAAAGGCACCACAAAACTTCTGGTGGTGTACTGGTTCTTCTTTCTGCTTCCTAAGACTCAGAATGATTGGCAGACTGATGACAGCCAAGTCAGACTCACATGATGCTGAGACAAGACACCTGGCAAGGCAAGATGCATAGAGGACACATGAAGTTTGGAGGGAGCATAAATAGGGCCCAATGGATTCTAGAAGGGGACTGACTTGCTTGCACAGCTAGACAATTCTTGGTTTCATGTCTTTGCTGACCTTCACTTTGATGTGAGAGGTACAGATGTGAACTCCTCCTGCTTTTCCTGTTGGCCCTGGTCTCACCTGATGGATCAGTCATGTAGATTTGGCCAAGTTCTGACTGTTCCTGCTATGTAGTGCCACCGCCTTTGGTAAACCAACACTTCTGAACTGGACTTCTGGTATATCCATGAAGTATTTGTGAATGGATTGAGCTGCTCCTGCTGACCTGAGAACTGGACTGCTGATTTCCTGACAACACATATGGGGTTTGCTCCAAAGAACCATTTTATACAGGTCTACTTTCCCTGTATCCTTTCTTTTCTACTACCTCTTGTTGAGATGGGTAGAAAGGAGGTTAAATCATTTAAGAACCATCAATAAAAGGAGGCATTGGCAGGGCAGTGATGGCACATGACTTTAACCCCAGCACTTTGGAGGCAGAGTGAGGAGGATTTCTGAGTTTGAGGCCAGCCTGGTCTACAGAGTGAGTTCCAGGACAGCCATGGTTACACAGAAAAACCCTGTCTGGAAAAAAATAGTAGGCATTGAATAAACTAATGTCACACCAAATCTTGATGGTTGCTTACTTGTCACACCTACTGTGACTTTGGCTAAAGATGACATCACTTGACAGGCTCCAATCACACCATTGTCCTTCACTCCCTCTGCTACATATGTGCTATAGATGTACATGTATACTGAACTGTGATTTAAAAGTTGCAATGGAAATTTGTGGTGGTTTGAATAGGAATGGCCCCCAAAGACACATGTGTTTGAATGCTTGACCCATAGTGAGTTGCACTTTTATGAAGTTTGGCCTCGTTGGAATAGGTGTGGTCTTATTGAAGAAAGTGTGTCACTGTGGTGGCAGGCTTTGACATCTTAAATGTACTCAAGATATGCCCATGTTATACTCAGTCTCCTTCTGCTGCCTGCAGGTCATAACAGACCTCTCACCTTCTTCTGCAGAAATGTGTCCGCCTGCACACTGCCATGCTTCCTGCCAGGATGATAATGAACTGAACCTGCAAATTGTAAGCCAGCCCCAATTAAATGTTTGTATTGATAAGATTTGCCTTGATCATTGTGTATCTCCACAGCAATAAAAAACTGACTAAGATAAAATTTGAATGCAAGGACTGGTGTACTTCTGTACCATGCTTTTATGTGGAGGAATATAGACTTTGGAATTTTGAACTAGGGAAGTAGGGCTTAATGGGTAGGCTATCTTAATAGGAAATCAGAAGAGTGAAGTGCTGAGGGTAATTTGAAAGGTGGGACCTTGTTTCAAGTGGTTTCAGAAAATATTAATATGTGGCCTACAGATGGTTCTCATGGTATTTTGGTGAAGAATGAGGCTGCATTCTACTATTGTTCAAAAAGTCAGCTTGAGACTAAAGTAAAGACTTTTTAATTAATTCTCTTGGCACAGGAAATCTCAAAATAGCCTAGAATTGACTTATTGTGTGGTTATAAATGCTTACTCTTATGAAAATTTGTGATAAAAATAAGCAAGCTAAGCAAGGAAAATTAGAAAATGTACAGGACAAGGAGAAAAGTGGCAACATGAATTGGAATGGAGCTAAATCTGTGTTAAGGTAGGTAAACAGATTATGGAAGTTCTGATATTAAATGAAATAAAGGGAGTGGTGACCAGCTAAGCTTACAAATTGTGAAAAAGAAATAAGAAATGCTTAGGGTAAAGGATGATGGCATACACCCTTAAAACACAGGAATATTTCATGGTTCAATTCCAGCCTTGTCTACAGAGTAAGTTCCAGGAAAGCCAAACATGTGCAGTGAAGGAGACTATCAATAACAAAAAACTGATACCAAGACAAATACACAACGTAAAAGGCAAATTATAAGCTAATCTATGATGAAAATAGACACAATATTCTTAGTAAAGTTGTGTTGTACTCAAAAAAGGATACATCATTCCAGAGATGGCTCAATGTATGCATATCCTCAAGTGTAGTCACAGACTCAAAGGGAAAAAAATCACAGGAGCATTTACACAGGTGCAGGCTTTTGTTAATATCCAGTATTTCATCACTTTTGTATGTTTTTTGAAAAGGACCTTGCTATGTTGGACTTGAGCTCATCAACCTATTGAGAAAGGGGTTTC
This sequence comes from Mus pahari, assembly GCF_900095145.1. NCBI lineage: Eukaryota > Metazoa > Chordata > Mammalia > Rodentia > Muridae > Mus > Mus pahari. Next base: position 16,726,020 of record NC_034598.1, read on the forward strand.
TCTCTCTCTCTCTCTCTCTCTCTCTCTCTCTCTCTCTCTCTCTCTCTCTCTCTCTGTGTGTGTGTGTGTGTGTGTTTCATGTGTGGTGGATTCAGCTTTCCTTCATGCTGGTGGCAATCACTGTCAAAGTCTGATAGAAATGCTGAGCTATGGTAACTCACACATTTGATCCCAGCTCTTCAGAGGAAGAGCCTTCCTGGCTCTGTGAGTTAGTGGTCAGCTTGTTCTACACAGAGAGTTCCAGGTCAGCAAAAATTATACAGGAAGAGCCTGTTAATAAACATAATTTGTGAGTTCATTAAGTTCACACAGAAAGTATCTCCTGTTCATTGTCTCATGACTAAGCAAGGATATTTCAGTTTGGAGTGACCTGTCCCCGTAACTGTCCACTGCCAGACTATGCATTGCTGCTCTAGCTACTCTGACTACTGGTCAAACAGACAGCATAGTGGGCATTTTGATTATTCCACAGAAACCCTGTAAAACCTGAAGTCTACTATCTGCTGGTTGCACCAGCTCCTGAAGGCTTAGCATCTGGCCATCTGTTGCAGTGCATCCAGCAGAGCTTTGCTACCATAGAATTCCAGATGACTCTTCAACCATCCCTACCTGGGCCTTAATTGGAACATCGCCCATTGCAGGTGCACAGAAAGGGAATTGTTGTGAAGGATGCTAAGAGGCAAGGCTGTGGTAGGTTCCCTGCTACCAAGACCCATGAAAACAGACTTATAAGCCCATTTACTCAGAAAGGAGACTCTCTGGATCTATCTACTTGGTATTTCCTTTAAGTCCTCATTAAAGGGTTGTTTTGAGAGTTCTTTTGTCCTTCTTTAGGAAGTGTGGGCTGAACAGACAGCAATGGAGGAGGCTGAAGATAGAGCAAAGTCTGAGGAAGGAGTGTGATGGCTCTGGAATAGGCCAGTTGCTTTGCTGCCCTGTGGAAGCTGAAACATTTAACAGGGGAAGGACAGGAGACAGTAGGTAGGGTCATGGAAGGATGAGAGGGCAGAGGAAGATTATGAGAAAGGACAAAAGGTATCCAGAGGACAGGATCTTTAGGGCCTGTTTGCCAGAATAGGTCTATGGAGCTATACAATCTTTGGAGAATCCACCAGGGTCTAGAGCCTCATCACAGTAGAGTGCCAGTTAGGCTCACATTCTTGCCCATGCTTTGGAGGCTGCAGCATAGGTAGGCTTCCTGGTTGTATGCTAGTGTGAGGACTGCTCACCAAAGGCTACCACTGCTGCCTCCACCACCTGCCAGCTGTTGGGGTTGGTCTTCAGCTGCTGTGTACTCAAATGCCCTTCAGTATTTCTCACTTGAGAATTACTTCTTTAGCTTTGTGCCCCATATTTGTAATGGGGTCATTTGATTTTCAGAAGTCCAGCTTCTTGAGTTCTTTGTATATATTGGAAATTAATCCCTTATAGGATTTAGGATTGGGAAAAATCCTTTCCCAATCTGTTGGTGGCCTTTTTGTCTTGTTGACAGTATCTTTTGCCTTACAGAAGCTTTGCAATTTTATGAGGTCCCATTTGTCAATCTTGATCTTACTGCACAAGCCATTACGGTTCTACTCCAGAAAATTTCCCCTGTGCTCATATCTTCAAGGCTTTTCCCCACTTTCTCCTCTATAAGTTTCAGTGTCTCTGGTTTTATGTGGAGTTCCTTGATCCACTTAGACTTGACCTTAGTACAAGGAGATAAGAATGGATAGTTTCGAATTCTTCTACATGATAACTGCCAGTTGTGCCAGCAGCATTTGTTGAAAATGCTGTCTTTTTTCGACTGGGTTGTTTTACCTCCCTTGTCAAAGATCAAGTGACCATAGGTGTGTGGGTTCATATCTGGGTCTTCAATTCTATTCCATTGATCTACCTGTCTTTTGCTGTACCAGTACCATGCAGTTTCTATCACAATTGCTGTGTAGAACAGCTTTAGGTCAGGCATGGTTATTCCCCAGAGATTCTTTTATCATTGAGAAGTGTTTTTGCTAGCCTAGGTTTTATGTTATTCCAGATGAATTTGCAAATTGCCCTTTCTAACTTGTTGAAGAATTGAGTTGGAATTTTGATAGGAATTGCATTGAACCTGTAGATTGCTTTAGGCAAGATACTCATTTTCACAATGTTGATACTGACAATGCATGAACATGTGACATCTTTCCATCTTCTGAGATCTTCCTTGATGTCTTTCTTCAGAGACTTGAAGTTCTTATCATACAGATCTTTCACTTCCTTAGTAAGAGTCACACCAAGGTATTTTATATTATTTGTGACTATTGTGAAGACTTGCCGTGGTGGGCATATTGGGTTCTGATGATGTCTAGTTGTCTTGTTTTCTATTAGTAATATTCTTATGCTTGCCTTTCGCCATCTGGAAATCTCTGGTTGGAGCTTATACCTCCTGTGATTCTGTTAGCCTTTGTCAGCACTTCTGGGAGTCCAATTATCACCTGAGTCCCAGTGGTCAGAGCACTCTGCAGGCAAGCTCTCCTCTTGCAGGGCAGGTGTCCAGAAGTCTGGAGCTCCAATTCACCTCCTGAGTGCCACGATTCTGAGGTTCTGGGTGTGCCAGGGTTCCTGCAGTGTGGAGAGTCCTCTGGGGTCCTTGGCACCCTCTGCCGGGTTCAGGTGGAAGATGGCAGGGCTGGCCCTGACCAGAAAGCTTCCCAGCCTCTGGTCAGGTGGAGTTCCTTTGTCTCTGTTCCTGCTGGCACAAGATCCTCCAGGATTCTTTGGTGCTGATGTTGTGTTCCACTCACCCATGATTCTGAGCTCCTGGGTGTGCTGGGGTTCCTGCAGTGTGAAAAGTCCTCTTGGTCCAACCAGGTCCTGCCAGGTTCAGCCATGTTCATTTATTTGTCATGCAACCATTCACACTAGCATGAGTTTATAGGTTATTTCACCATTATAACACAATCTAATATAATGTTATTTAGTTTGTTTGTCAAATTGTTTCATATTTGTCCATTAGGAGCTTCTTGATGCTTACTGATGCCAGTTTTCACAGGCATTTGTAGGTGTGTGTTCATGAGTTTGTGTGCTTGTGTGTGTGTGTGTGTGCCTGTGTATGGACAGAGGTACCAAGGTGTGTGTGTGTATGTGTGTGTGTGTGTGTGTGTGTGTGTGTGTGTGTGCAGGTTTGAAGGTCAAATGACAATTTGGAGTGGTTAGTTCTCTTCTTCTACCAGGTGGGTTCTGGAATTTGAATTCAGGTGTTCACCTTCAATCAGTGCACCTTTAATCACTGAGCTATCTCAACAGTCTTGAACTAATTATTTGAGACCAAGTCTCTTATTGAACAGTTTATTCTCTGATTTGTTTATAAAAGCTGATGTACCAATGGCTGGGTAGAAGAGAAAACACGGGGTGCACTTCCATGAGCCAGGGGAGAGGAAGAAGAAGAAAAAAAGAATTTAGCTACCAGGAAAGGTTCTTAAGGAGACACCGTGGAAAAACACCTGGAGCAGAGACAGCCAGATCAATAGTAAAATGTAAGTATCTTGGTGAATGTCACTGGAAGGTAGGCAGTTTAGCTTACAGAAATAGAACAGATTAATGGCTGCCCAGTTTTTCTGCTATAATGCTTGATTAAGTAAATGGAATGGTCTCTGTGTCATTTTTTGGAAGATAGTCAAAATATACAAGAAACAGCTCCTTTTAAAATTGCATTAACAAAGCCGGGCATGGTGGCACACTCCTTTAATCCCAGAACTAGGGAGGCAGAGGCAGGCAGATTTCTGAGTTTGAGGCCAGCCTGGTCTACAAAGTGAGTTCCAGGACAGGCAGGGCTACACAGAGAATCCCTGTCTCCAAAAAAAATTGCATTAACAAAAGCACAGATTCCTTGGTCCTGAAGAATTCAGTAATTCTCTTATTTACCCATGAGCTTATCTACCAGCCCAAGTTGAGATCTCCACATTCCACCTGGGGTCACCACAACAGTATGGGGAATATTCACAGGTATAGGGTCCTGCCTCACAGTTACCTGCTTCACTGTCACTGTCACCTGCCTCCCATTCAACTGTCTCACTGTAAACTACCTCACAGTCCCTGTCACGTGCCTCACAGTCACCTGCCTCACAGTTAGTCACCTGCCTCAGATTCACTGTCATCTACCTCACAGTTATCTTCATCACAGTCCCTGTCACCTGCCTCACAGTCAACTGCCTCACACTTAGTCACCTGCCTCAGACTCACTGTCATCTACCTCACAGTTATCTTCATCACAATCCCTATCACCTGCCTCACAGTCAACTGCCTCACAGTCACCTACCTCAGACTCACTGTCATCTACCTCACAATTATCTTCATCATAGTCCCTGTCACCTGCCTCACAGTCACCTGCCTCACAGTTAGTAACCTGCCTCATTGTTAGTCAAGTGCATCATTGCCACTTTACTTTATGACTCTTCTGACTCATACCCAACCCATGGCTCCAACCTTTGGCAGCCCTGGTCCCTTACCAAATACCATTCTAACCCATATACATGACAAAACCTCATTTGTCTTTATGATAGCCATCTTAGTCTTAGAGGTGAGTCCAGTGTTACTAAGTGGACCACTCCTTCTTTACACTTAGCACCACTGCCACAATCCTCTGAATGTTTACTTTTCTAAGACTAACTATCTTCTACTTCTATCCTCTTATACATCACCAAAATACCCAGTTGGTCTTCATTTGGAATCTTGGTCCTGAATTTCTTCAGATATGTGTCCAGACATACACTCAAGGCCTTCACACAGACTTCTCTAGGACAGCTCAGATTCAAGAAAGTTCCAAACACACTTCTTAACATTTCTTATAAAAAAAAAGATCCAACTGACCTGTTCACATCAGCAGACAACATTTTCTTCTGTTTAGCTATAGACATCAAAACCCTCAGGTGGCCTGTATCCTCTCATTGCCTCTAATCCCATTGGACTCTCCTAGACCAACAGAAGATATTCCTTTTCTCTGTACCTGAAATAACAATGATGATCCATCCAGAGACCTGGATTATGGCCTTCACTTGCACTGTCCAGAATCTCCTATCTTAAGCTTACCTTCTGCTCTCCTCTCCTGTGACAGAGAATATGTACTGTTCCTACTCTGTTCACATATACTGGTGAGAATGCCTGATGTATGTATGTGTGTGAGAGAGGAGGGAAGGAGAGGAAGAAAGTGAGAAAAACCTCAAGTAGCAGAGAGTGCTTTGAGAACAGGTAATTTAATTGGGTGGAAACAGGGATTTAAAACTTTGGAAGTTAGTAGGGGCTTCCATGGTGAATGTCCACTATAACCTGATTCTGAAGACCTTCCCCACAAACTCTAAAGCTTCCACAGTCACTAATACCCTGCAAACACAGGCTCAGATCCCCAGCTGCTACTCTAGTCCTGGATCCTGCATCTTAGCTCTCTGATCCTGCAAGACATAATACTGAACTACAACTGATTGCCAGCTCTCTCACCTCAGGATGCACACACATCAATTTAGGTACCTGTAATACTTTCTACAGGACATGCTACTGGTAATCAGATACTGGGATGTGTCCACACAACTGCTGTTCTGGATTGAGTATCTATGTCTGATCAGAATATAGGTATAATAGTCAGAGATAAAGGCAAGTCAGTTCAACACTAATTTCTAGGTTACATTTCAAGTGGGATATTTATGGCAAGGTAATATTTGATACCCTTTGCTTATATCTGCTTAGCTCATGAGTGTCTCTGAAGCTATAGAAACCTGTGATGGAGTGACACTGTGAGATAACCCATACTTGTTGCAGAATATCTGATGACACTGTGAACAACAAGACTGAATTTTAAAAAATTCTGTTTCTTGTTTTGGTGTGGTTCAGCTCTAGCACACATCTTTAAACCAAGAGCTTTCTGTAAGCAAGAGCTAAATTAAGTCAACAATAGGTCAAGAGGCAGTAAGATCAACCAGTTGTCATGGAGTGAATATAAGAAAACTCAGGAAAGAGGAAGGAGCATCTTTGATTTGAAGGGGATTTTAGAGAGCATGGGGAAGGAGATGGTGAATTTTCTTTCTGGGACATCAGTGGAGTAGAAAGGTCAGCTCGGTGCTTTCTATTCTTCTAGATAGCAGGTTTCCACCACAGTGTTTGGCTCCCAAGTGAGAAAATTTGGAATTTTATCTACAGTGATGTACAGAGATTGCCATGGAAAAGACTGAAACCGTGCACAGGAAACTTTATTTCAGATAATTTTCAATGCTACAAAACCAGATGACACAGGAAAACATATGTTCACCCAATGACTTTGGAATCAATATTATTCCCTTATTTCTATTCAGATGCATGTGGGATGACCTTTTAATATGTCAGCAATGGGGCTGGTGCTGTGGCTCAATACTTGAAGGCACTTGCTCCCTAGCCTGGCAACCTGGATTTAAACTCCAAGACCTACATGGTAGGAGAGGACCAAACCTACTTCTGTAGGTAGTCATTTGACCTTGGCTCATAAACATAAAGAACGAAAGAAAGAAAGAAAGAAAGAAAGAAAGAAAGAAAGAAAGAAAGAAAGAAAGAAGAAAGAAAGAAAGAAAGAAAAAGTAAGAAAGAAAGAAACAGGGAGAGACAGGGAGAGGGAGAAGGAGAGAGAGAGAGAGAGAGAGAGAGAGAGAGAGAGAGAGAGAGAGATTAAGGCAGTTGTGTAGGATCATGTGTGTTAGGACAATGAAAAAAATTCCAAATAAGATCATGATTTCATGAATGGAAAGACTGGGGGCATGCTGTTAAGTTGAGTAGATGGAGACAACAAATCTAAGCAATCTTTGATTCCCATAGAAAACATGTCTCTGTGGTCAGCCATTTTCAAAGTAGCAGGTGTTTGTAGGAGTTGCTGATGCAGAATGTGTGCAAACCAATAATTTGTTACTGTGAGAACATAGGGTTGTGTTAAATGCTATTTAAAAACTACATTAATTTTTATTCTGTATTATCACATCTGCATGAATGGCTGGTTACCATGAGACAGTCTCTGGCAGCTAGAGACCAGAAGAGGGTCTCCTTGGGTCCTCTGGAACTGGAAATATAGACAGTTACAAGCTGTTGTAGGTGCTGAGAATCCTTGTCCTCTGGTAGAGCTCTTAGTCACTGACCAATCTCTGCATAACAGGATGTTTTCCCCACTAGGAAGTGACTCTACATTCACTGGCAATTGTGGTTGAAAAAAAACTATAACAGGAGTAAAGCTTATCTTAGAAGATCAGTTGTGAAATACAAAGTAACTAGAAACACAGATATTCATTCAATTATGTCCAAAATGTTCCTGAGACAACATTATTGGTGAAATGTATAAAAATCTAAAATCTCCATATTGTGATCAAGAGGCTCTGATATAGCAAAAGTGCAAGAGAAGTTGGTGGCATGGTGGTGAACTTTGGATAGCCAGCTTGCAACGACTGTAATACATGTCTTCTTCTGGCCTCTCAGGGAACCTACTTATTCAAGTACATAACCCCTCCATCTCTATACCCATAGCTAATATTAAAACAACCATTTGAAAAAAAATAAAACACAACTTTTGAGTTTATCTTCTGAGTTGCTGGTTAAAAGTAAAAGAATCTTTCTTACTATGCCAGACCACATGAATTCATGTTTTATGACCACATTCCTTGGTTGGTCTGCACTAAATTATGATTCAACCTTAGATGTGATAATTTACTCTGAGGGACAGTGTCTACAAGTCAGTTCTGAGCTCCACTGAGAGATACTTTCTACTCATAGATTCTCTGTTTTACTCTCATGAAGCAAGCTGAGGTACATGGTAAATGTACTTGCAAAAATACATGGAAATTCACATTCTAGCATAAATCATATGGTAAGATATTGTAGGACTGTATATTTCAGGAGGTTTCTAACTTGGTTAAGATGTGGGGGTTTTGTTAAGGTTTGGTCTCGCTGTCTATTTTAATGCTGAATGGGGTCCCCCAAGACCTGGAATCTGCACATAGACCTGTGACTTTGCCACTAGTCATTTCTGGTTGCTATATAAAGATACCAAAAGCCAATAGCTGATCACAACCGACATAGAAGGAGTTTAGGTTATCCAGGCTTGGGGTCAGAAGAGGACCATGAGAAAAAGGTGCAGGCAGAAGAAGGAGAAACCACCATGACATAATTGAACCAGAAAAATGTGATCTTGAATGCTGACAATGTTGGAGAGCCCAAATGAAACACAATAAATAGTAATTAATAATTCAGGGTTATAAATAGGAACATACATTCTAGTAGCATAGAGGGTAGTTTTCTGTCCAGTTCTAAATTTGATTAAAGCTTATTGTTCTTATTAAGTTTATGTGTATATTTTATCCAGGAACTAAAGAATCAAATCCTGGGTGGAAACCCCAGGTGGAGATTAAAAATTTCTATAACATATTGGAGCCTCAATATCTAGCAAAATTTCACTTTGAAAAAAATTTGTGTCAGATTGCCAAATGGAAAATATACACTGTCATCTTAAGATTAGGTGGTGGGGAGAATTGGTTTCTTACCTGTGTGGTTTTTCTTGAAGTTGTGTTGGGGGTGGGAGGACTAGGAGAAAAACTCAAATTTTGGCATGTTTTTTTCTAAGTTACGATGAAGTTGAGCCTCCCAAACCTAACTAAACAACACACTAATGGGAAGGCTTGGGCTCCAGGTCTCTCAAATGCATCTCTGCTTTCTTGGATATGCTGCTTAATCCCAGAGATATGAAAGGTCCTTGTTGTGTAGGGAAGCAGGCAAAGTCCTGCTGCTCAGAGGACAGAAATCAAGGCTACATGCCTTCCAAAATAAAAAAAATATAGAGAATAAATGGAAATGTGAAATTTTATTGGCATACTAAGCAACTGGTTTCAATATAAGTACATTTATTCACAGAGATATTAAACTCCACAGAATGGAGAAATAAATAAAAATTACTTTAAATGGATTTTAGAAAGGAGAAATGACTTTTCACCAAGATGGCACCAAAAGTGAAGAAGGAAGCCCTGGCCACTCAGAAAGTTGAAACCAAAGCAAAGGCCTTGAAAGCTAAGAAAGCAGTGCTGAAAGGCATTTAAAGACAGAAAAAGATCTGAACATCACCCATCTTCCAGCAGCCCAAGTCCCTGTACTCCAGAGACAGCCAAAATATCCTCAAAATAGTTTGCCCAGGAGAAACAAGCTTGACCACCATGCTGTCATCAAATTGCCACTGACCACCGAGCCAGCAATGAAGAAAATAAAGGATAACAACATGCTTGTGTTCATTGTGGATGTCAAGGTCAACAATCACCAGATCAAAGAGGCCGTGAAGAAACTCTATGAAATTGATGTGCCCAAAGTCAATACCCTGACAAAGGCTGACACAGAGAAGAAGGGGTATGCTTGTTTAGCTCCTGTTTATGATGCTCTAGATGTTGCCAACAAGATTGGCATCATCTAAACTGAGTTCAGATGACTAATTCTAAATATACACTTTTTTCACCATAAAAAAGAAGAAGGGAGAAATAATAGAAGTGTAAAATGCCGTTGCTATCTTAAGCAATTGGGTTCTTCAATGTGGGATCCATGGGAACACTGGGACAGATTATCCTAGCACATGATATATATGTTGTCCTGAAAATAGGCTTATACAGTAAATATAAAGAAATTTAATTATAGGAAAAATAATTATTATAATTTTTATATTTTGGTCAGATAAACCAAGCAGCAGACCAGGCCAAGGTGATCCATGTGAGAGAGGTTTATTATGTGGGGATGGGGGGCAGCGAAGCAGGTAGAAGGGTAGGGAAGAGAGAGAGAGGGAGAGGAGGGGTTGGCTTCCTCTCTTATACAGAAAATGACATCACACCAGTGAGGGCGAGAACTGAGCCAAGTGGATTGTGGGATAGAAGGTCGTTGTCCTGGCAATACAGGTCAAGGGTCACATGGCTAGGCGGAGCTTGCAGTATCCTGGTGCTAACAATAATTAAATAGAGATAAAGGGGATATTTGTGTTTGAGTAAAAAAGATGAAAGTTATAGTATATTTGTCCAGATGATATTAATCTCCATAGAAGGGAGAAATAAATGAAAATGGCTTTAACTGTTTTTAAACATGGATGAAAAAAATTCAGGACATTGATGTCAATGCTTAGGAGACCAAGGCAAGGACAGTTATGTTTCTGGTGAATCTGAAGCCAACCTAATCTATAAACAAATCTGGGCCATCTTCTACTACACAGAGAAATCCTATTTCAATAAATTATCATTGATTTTAATAATTTTAAATTGTTTCAATTTCAAAATGAATGTTGTTATAAGTTTGGTAGTTACAATTCCCACTGTGGACAACTGCGTCTGTGGCTTCTGGTTCCTGGAGTTCAGACCAGGGGCTGTGTGGATTTACCCCACTGATAAGATGTTATATAGGAGGTGTTAAAAATCCTTGGCATACACAAGTGCTTAGAGGCAAGACTGAGTTGTCTCTAATGTTTTATAGGACCAGAGAGCCTGGATACAATATTTAAGCCCAAAATTAAATGAGAAATTGAGCCTTTAGTGTGAAGGAATTGGAAGTCACATAGCCTGTAACCCTGCCTATTTTGCCCACCAAATCCCTTTTTGGGAAGTTCCCTGCCTATGAGCTATATAGGTCTTGTCTTTTCATGTCCAATGCTGATATATGGAACCCCACCTTAGGGTGAGGCAGGCTGTATACACAAATAAATAGCTTGGTTTAGTTCATTGCTTTCTTTAATTGATTTTGCCATGATGATTTTGGTGGGTATTTTTCTCCCATCTTGCATTAGCAATGCCAAAAATATTAGAAAGATCATCAAGACACACCTTAAAGATACATGTCACACAACACTGTAAAGTTCAAACAAATAGATTTTATTAATGCAAACTAGCAAGGCTATAACAAGGCAAGATATGTAACTTACAACTACAATGAAACTTACAATTACAATGTAACTTACAGCACAAATGAGGTTGAAACAGTAGTTAAAAGTTTCCCAGGTCAAATTTTGTTGATCAGCTGGGTTCACTGATGAATTCCAACAAGCCTTTAAAGAACTAAGATTAATGTGTCTCCAATGGATGATTGTGAGCACTGGCAGAGCCTCGCAGGAGACAGTTATATCAGGCTCCTGTCAGTAGGCTATTGTTGGCATCTGCCTAGTGTCTGGTTTTGGTGGTTGTTTATGGGGTGGTACCCAGGTGGGGCACTCTCTGGATGATCATTCCTTCAGGCTCTGCACCTAACTTTGTCTCTGTAACTTCTGCCATGGGTATTTTGGTCCCATTCAAAAAGGAACAAAGTATCCACACTTTGGTCTTCCTTCTTCTTGAGTTTCATGTGTTTTGCAAATTGTATCTGGGGTATTCTAAGTTGCATGGCTAATATCCACTTATCAGTGAGGAGCCAGAAAAGTGCCCAGGGAGCTGAAGAGGACTGAAGCCCCATAGGAGGAACATCAATATGAACTAACCAGTTTCCCCAGAGATCCTTGGAACTATACCACCAATCAAAGAAAACACATGGTGGAATTTGTGGCTCTAGACATATATGTAGCAGAGGATGGCCTAGTCTGTCATTAATGGGAGGAGAGGCCATTGGTCATGTGAAGGCTCTATGCCCCAGTATAGGGGAATGCCAGGACCAGGAATGGGAGTGGATGGGTTGGGGAGCACGGGGAGGGCGAGATAATGGGGGATATTCAGAGAGGAAACTAGGAAAGGGGACAATATTTGAAATATAAATAAAGAAAATATTTAATAAAAAAAGAAAAAAAGATTAATGAGTCTCAAGTTATTCCATAAAATAGATAAGTAGAAATTAATTAGTGAAGCCAATATTGCCCTGATACCAAAGTCAAAGACACAACATCCATCATCACAGTTTTGTGCACTGCAGAGAATCCAATCCAGGGTCTCAAAAATGTTCACCAAGCACTTTACACATCTAGCTACATTTCTAGCCCAAGGGTTAAATAACATCTAATGTTAAATATATTTATGTAGTAAAATATATTATAATTTATATTATAATTTATCTAATACTTGATAACTGTAAATGTTTCTTTACCCTTCCCAAAGTGAGGACAGATTCCATGTGAGTGATTCTGCTGCCTGTCTATGACTCTATTTTTTTGGACAGTGTTTCCTAAAAATGACTTAAAACATTGCTTATCACCTTGGTGCTGTGAAAGCATTGCTTGTACTATAGTCCCCTGCAGGGCAGCAGTCAGAGCCAGACCATGATTGTATGAGGGTTCAATTTCCATCTCCAAAAATTCTACCACCTGCTTTTAGCAGTTCATCTACAAATTACTGAAATGGTTCATCACCTTGTTTGATCCCAGACAACCTCCCGTTGAGATCTCCTTTCCAATCTTGGGGAGTCAAATTGCTCCTACCACTGTATCCAGTAAAGCTTTTGCAAAAGGGACAGCAGGCCCATACTGTGCTACACCTGTTTTTAAATCTTTCATTGCTCTTGCAATCATCTCCTTGCATGATTTTTTTTTCTTAATTACACATATCGGTGAGTTAGAATCCTGAGACTGTGGTCAAACTGAAAACTGCGGCCAATGGAACACTGGCAGTTTAACTGTAATATCCAAGTTTCTCTTGTCACACCAGAGCAGAACCAAAACTTTGGAAAGTTAAATCCAATTTTTAACCGTGTAACCAATCCATTCTCTTTAAAAATCAATACCAAGAGCATTACATTCACGTTACAAAGTTTGCCTGTCTATTCTTATATATGAATGCATGAAAGTGCAACTTTTAATACCTCATTAAAGAGAAATTGTTTTAAATCCTATCCTTTATAAGTCTAGTTTTTAAAATAAGAATTACATAAAATTTATCCCAATTTAGAAGTATCATTAGGGATTTCTTTCCTGGGTTGGCTCATGCCCCATCTTGTTCTCTAGAATGACTCCAACCCTGATTTACCAGTTTTAAGCCAACTTCCTGTTACCAATGTTACAATTTTTTAATCATACCCAATATCTTAAAAGCCAATACTCTATAACCAAGACATGCAGATCATATGTATACCTTTCAAATCAGTCAGAAAAAAAAAATGAATTGGCTACACATATCTTGTATATTTAGACCAAACAAAAATTCTTATCCTTTCTAGCTGTGTCACTTACTGAACCCAATAATCACAATTGCAGAGATTATTCTAGGAAAAAAACAGCAATCAACTTACTTGCCATAGAACTTGAGAAGTGCTGGCCCCTTTAAGAAAAGCATTTCAGCTCCTGGCAGGGTTTCTCCACCTGTGCTAAGCTCCCAGCTACAGTGCAGGATAACTTATCAGTTCCTGCTGACCAAATGAAGACTGCCTTCTGAACATGTTAAACTAAATCAAGGGGTGGATAGCCAGCAGGCAAATTGTTAACCATTTTTTCTTTTCAGCATGAAACACAGAACATTTATTCAAACCACGAAATAAAACCAGACATAAATGGACAGATTAGTACACCAAGGACAAACAATAGACAAACAGGGAAGAGAACTTGAGCCTGAACTAAGGATATCTCCAGTAGGAGACAGAGAAGCAGGAAGTCTCCCGATTTCCTCCTGTCTCTAAGAGAGCTCTGACCATTTTCCTTCTTTTTTGCTAATGCCTTCCGGCCAGGTGACAACTGCTTTTTTCTGAAACCTATTCTGTCTTTCTCTCTCTTTCTCATATCATTTGTTTATTTCCCATTCTTACTTCTGGGACCCATGCACAGCATAAATCTTCTTGAGCTAAGAATTTTTCTAACACCTCTTATTTAAACTCTGCTCCTCTCACCTGATGCAGCTCTGGCTGTGGAGAAATGCCTATATAAAATTTCCCCATCCCAATTGTGCTGTCACCCCCTAGCTTAATTCTATATTGGGTCAACACTTACTCAACCTAGCCTGTATCTTCTCTTAATTCATCTACTGTAACAACAGCCTCCAAAAATAATAATAAACTGTACAACCAGTGCTAGCATTAACGCTGTTTGTTGCTTATCATCGTGCAGGAGACTGTTACTTTTCTTCTGTTTTCTGTGGAGCTCTACCCAAGACAGCATTTCTCAGTGGGAACTCTGCTTTCAGTCCCCTCATTCAGTTGCAACCTGTAGCTGTTCAGCAGCCATGGATCAACTGGGTTACCTGAAAGAGGGGCTGGACATTTAAAAGGTTGGGTGTGAGAGAAAGAGGGAGCCAAAACAATGTTTCTGATCAAGGCTCAAAGTTTAATTTTGAGCACTCTTGATATAGGGAAAGCCTACAGACCCCATCCTTTCTTTCATCTGGATTGAGTTGCAAAGCAAGCTCAGTGGGCAGTCAATTCTTCAAAGCTCCTGTAGAAAATTGCAAATGTGGCAAGGCCAGATGCCTCCAGCTAGGTTGTAAAACCATCCTGGGTTTGTTTAGCCTACTCAAGGATGGGGGAAAGGCACAGTTTTCAATGCCTTGTCTGGGAAACCAAATGTCTCACCCCTTTTGCCCTTGGCTACTGACAACTTTATTTACCAATCATACCCAACTTGGAGCAGGGTCCCTCAGCATCTCGCATAAAGACCTGTGGATACCATGTAATTTTGAGCACCAAATTAAAATTAGTAGCATTAGACCAAGTCTATAAAATTCTCCCTTTTTGTCCCTTAAAAAAGCCTGTCCTCTCAGATATACATTGAACAAAGTTATGTAAACTATAAGGTATTACATACACTAATAGCGTTCAGTCCATCAATTTTATCAATTTAGGTCCATTACACTATCTTCTTCCTAACTTAAAGAGTTTGCAATTCAAAACCAGAATTGTGTTTTGATTTTAGCTTGCATTACTATTTTTTAAAACATCCTTCCATCTATACCATCTTCCTAAAAGCAAAAAAACTTAAGTTTGATTATGAGACTATAACTAGTCTTCCACCCAATCAGAGAACCACAAATGAATTAACTATTAACTGAATATGTAGGAAGCACAAAAACAAAGCTTCCAAAACTTAACCAATTTGCAGAGGCATCTGAATACCTGAACAGTCTCCCATTCCTCAAAACATCTTCTGCCCCAGAACCATCTGACAGGCCTTGAGTGAAACAGGGATTATGCAGAACACAACCTTGGCAGAGCTAAACTGTTGACTATCCTGCATTGTGTGTCCTTTGCTGGGCAGTATTTTTTGTCTGTAAATGAATCAGGGCAATTCTTGCCCAGTGGCTACCTTGCCACAACTGGAGAAACTCTATATTGAGGTTATAATGCTCAATATCTTTGTTGCACTCTGAACGGGGTACGATCAGGAGCAGGTGTATATCCTAGTCAAAAATTCTATTAATATTGAAATCATTTAAAATATCATATTCTGTAAATTTCTGATGCTTTTGAAGACTATGTATATAAAGTATATCTGAACTCTTAAACCTTGAATACTCTTAGCAATTACTAATTAAATAATACTGAAAACACTTTATTATAATTAAATCAGAATCTAATATAACCATGAGTTTACTATCTGCAACTTAACCTGCATTACTTACTCATCCTAAACAGTTTGTAATAGCAGACACTAGAAGGACAGGGCCAAAGCCTTGTATTCTTAAAAACACAGCTGCATAGGCACAATGTCTATCTTAGAGTAACAAAATTGATTTTAAATGTTGTATCAATGTACAAAGGTTTATACCAACGAAAACCTTAAACCTGAAACAATATATAAATTCTGTACCAGTGTAAGAAATTATAACTTCAATTTTGCATCAATTATAAAGATTTCTACCAATTTAAAATTATGGCTATGAAATGCTTTAAGAACAAAATTCATATATCCAATAAAAAAGAATCACAAAAAATAAAATACATTACACACAGAAAAAAGAATAAAATTAATAATCTATCCCATATATCTAATTTCTTTTTCCTTTGATTTACGATTTATTGCATTATGATGAATGATACATAATTTCTATTTATCTGTATTTATTAACATTTAAAAACACATTTTGAGAAAATCGACTCGCATCGCATTCTTCTTTCCCTTTTATACCCCAACTCTGAAATAACTTTCATTTTTTTATCACATTCTTTAAAATTTATAAGTACAAAAATGAATATTATAAAAGTTGTTTGATATAAAACAATAATCAATTGAACAGTCTTATGTAGATGTTTGTCTACAACAATAATAAAAATACATACATTTTTCTCAGTATAAATTTAAATAACTCCAATATATTATCTGTATGATATTTTAAAATGATATATCACTATTAGTTTTTTAATGAACATAAAGTTCATTAGATAGATTAGAATAGATAAAGTCATTTTGTTTGTTTGTTTGGTGTTTGTTTGTTTTTAGTAGAGCTTAAAATCTTGGCTCTTACTGTGATATAGACACAAAATAAGAAGAGTTTTTGGACATTGGAATTCATGGTAATAATCCCTCACATCACCAAAGGATTTTACCTCGATAGTAGATAAGCTAAGAGTTGACAGATCAGCAGTGCCAAGGAATGAATTCTAGGCACAATTTTTGGATATAGATGTCCTGCAAGAGTTTGACTTGAGTCATTGTCATCATTCTCAGCCCTCAGGTTACATTCATTAAGAAATGGTGTGTGTATTAAGATGGTCTATGCATAAAGTCATTCATCAACTGTTTCAATGAACAATGCTTCTGCTTGGAGTGTGGCAAAGACATTAGGTGAGAGTAAGATTCTGGTTCATTGGCTGTGTTGATTTTGAAAAGTATTCTCAGAATAAGAGTAAATTATAAAGTCATTTTCTTCAAAATTGATATTATACTTTTTATCCCCTTTTTCCCTTCAACCCCCTTTCTTTTACCTAAGAAAGAAAAGATAATGAAGAGGAAAGGAAAGCTAGAAATCCCCATGTTAAGCTCTCTATTTAGTATCCTCCCTGTTCAAAATTATGACCATTTCCAAATTATCTCTTAAAATGACAACCCAACTATAGTTTTATATAATAGCCTTAATCAGACACTCAACCCCAAGGAAAAGGAATGATGATTCTACATGGATTCTTCCATGAATGGGGCAATGAAAATGTGTGTGTGTGTGTGTGTGTGTGTGTGTGTGTGTGTGTGTATGTGTGTGTGTGTGTGTGTGTGAATGTGTTGAGAAGGGTAGGAAAATGGGAAATATCAGTTAGACTTAAGAAAACTTCATTTAGCTTCTGATGTTCACTCTCTGTATGCTTAGAAGGCTCAGGACTGATTTGTGTTGTTGTTGTTGTTGTTGTTGTTGTTGTTGTTGTTGTTAAGTAGGGTGTCACTCAGTAGCCCTGGTTGGCCTGGAACTCCCTCTGGAGACCAGACTGGCCTTAAACTCAAAGAGATCCTCCTCCTTTAGCCTCCTGAGTGCTGTGGTAAGGACATGCCCCACCATTACTAGGCTTGAAAATTGTCTACTTCTAGAGGCAGTGGGACCAGTAAATCAGATGGACCAAAGTCTCATGCAATAACCAACTTTATTCAGAGCATCAGAAAATTTACCAGGGTTAAGAAGAATTATGAGCATTGTGGACAAGTACAAGGGTGAGCTGAATGGTGCTAAAACAGTTTTCCATAGAGGCATATAAACAAACGACAATTGCCAGTTGTAATGAACAATCTGAAATAAACTCACTCCTATCTGCTGTACCTTGAATGGGCTCAAAAGCACAATTCAAGAACAATTCAATTCAGTGTTTTGGAAGAAACTAAGGTCATAAGATTCTTGTCTTGTTTTTTCTAGGGGTTTCTCATACTCATTCAGAATTCTCCTACATGAATCTATTTTTGGATTGTGTTCTGATATATATTCAAAAATCTTGAATTTTCTGGCTTTGTTTTAGTTTTTCTCTTTCTTTTCCATATAAATTATGTCAATGATGAAAAACTACTTTTCCAAAAGTACAATTAAGGAAAATGTTGTCTCTTCATCTTTTTTTCTGTTTTTTGGAGATAGAGTTTCTTTTTGTATTACTTGCTGTCCTGGAACTTGCTCTTTGGGCCAGACTAGCCTTGAAATTACAGAGATCCTCCTGCCTCTGCCTCCCAAGTGCTGGGAATAACAGAATGCACCACCACCACTCGGCATTTTGTTTCTTTAATGGAAAGTTTAAGTATAGTAGTAATATTTACAGGTGCCCAGTAGTCAGTCATAGCAGTAGAGACTTTGCAGAAATAGTTAAGCCACTAAAGGAAGCAACGAAAGGGCCTCCTAAGACCTTTGTCTGGATGGAGGGACATCAGGAATTCTTTGGTACCTTAAAGAAGGCCATAATTTCCGCACCAGCCTTGGGGTTGCCAGGTATGACTAAGCCATTTCATCTCTTTCTGGACAAGAGATTGGGGATAACCAAAGGAGCATTAACTCACACTCTTGGGCCATGACATCAACCAGTGGCCTAACACTCAAAGAAATTAGATCCAATAGACAGAGACTGGCCCCCTTGTTTGCCCATCCTTGCTGCAATAGCCCTTCTGGTCTGACACACTCATTGGGCCAAAGTCAGACAATTGCCATGCTTCATACTATTTAAGGGATACTTAAATATCCTCTCGATCAATGACTCACCAATGCCAGAATGATTCATTACTAGTCTCCCCTTTTAAATCCTCCAAGGTAGCCTTCCAGACCCAAATTTTCCTGAGCCCAGCTACCCTGCTGCCTGACCCAGACATGGACAGGCCACTACATGATTGGTCAGACATTTTGGCCCACAATCTTTGACCATACCAGATCTTCAAAATACCCCATTAATGGATGCAGAGGTAGCATGGTTCACCAATGACAGTAGCAGCTTCATCCAGGATGCATAGAGAGATGCTGGAGTATTGGTGGTTTCAGTCAGTGAGATCATATGGTTGGAGCCACTCCCAGCTAGAACTCAGTCCAGAAAGCTGAACTGATAGCTCTAATAAGTCATTAGAGCTGGGAGACCAGTCTGCTCAGGTTAGCTTGTTGACTGTAGAGGATAAGCAAGAAAACTGTAGAAGTGACACGGCTTCAGGGACAGGCAGAAGCAACACAGCTTCGGGGAGAGAATTGGTTTGAGGCTCCAGATATCCTGGCACCTTCCCTGCCAGAAGACAGGTGGCCGCCTGGGATTGCTCTGACTGCCAGAGCAGGTGAGGGAGCTATCTTGTGTCCCAGGTCCCTCAGAGACCAGTCTGCACAGGAAAGAGTATGGACTGCAGAGGTGACACAGCTTCTAGAACATGCAGAAGCGACACAGCTTCTGGGAAAGACCCCTGTTAAAGGGCTCCAGATATCCAGGCACCTTCCCTGCCAGAGGAGAAGTGGCAGCCTGGGAGGGCTCTGACTGCCAGAGCTGGTGAGGGAGCCATCTTGTGTCCTGGGTCCCTCAAAGACCAGTCTGTGCAGGTGAGCACACAGATTGCAGAGGCAACAAATCTTCTGAGACAAGCCCTGTTTTGGGCTTTCATCTTCAGCTAGGAGGCAGTTCTGAATTCCAGACTGCTGTGCACCTTCCCTGCACAGAGGAAGTAGGGAAGGGTACTCTGACCACTGAGACCCAGGAGAGAGCTAGACTCCCAGGACTGCTGACAGAGGCTAACAGAATCGCAGGATGAACAAGCTCCAGCCAGACACAACTATAACAACTAACACCAGAGATTACCAGATGGTAAAAGGCAAGTAAGAATCTTACTAACAGAAAACAAGACTGCTCACCATTATCAGAAACCAGCACTCCCAACTCAACCAGTTATGGATACCCCAACACACCCAAAAAGTAAGATTCAGAATTAAAAACCTATCTCATGATGCTGGTAGAGGACTTTAAGAAGGGCATTAGTAACTCACTTAAAGAAGTACAGAAGAACACTGCTAAAGAGGTAGAAGTCATTAAAGAATTACAGGAAAACACTGCTAAACAGGTAGACATCCTTATAGAGGAAACACAAAAATCCCTTAAAGAATTACAGGAAAACACAACAAACAGGTAATGGAATTGAACAAAACCATCCAAGACCTAAAAAGGGAAGTAGAAACAATAAAGNAAATCCAAAGGGAGACAACTATGGAGATAGAAACCCTAGGAAAGAAATCAGGAATCATAGATGTGAGCATCAGCAACAGAATACAAGAGATGGAAGAGAGTGTCTCAGGTTCAGAAGATTCCGTAAAGAACATGGGCACAACAATTCAAGAAAATGCAAGATGTAAAAAGATCCTAACTCAAAACATCCAGAAAATCCAGGTCACAATGAGAAGACAAAACCTACAGATAATAGGAGTGGATNAGAATGAAGATTTTCAATTTAAAGGTCCAGCAAATATCTTCAACAAAATTATAGAAGAAAACTTCCTTAACCCAAGGAAAGAGATGCCCATGAACATACAAGGAACCTACAGACCTCCAAATAGACTGGATAAGAAAAGAAATTCCTTGCAACATATAATAATCAGAACACCAAATGAACTAAATAGAAGTAGGATATTAAAAGCAGTAAGGGAAAAAGACCAAGTAACAAACAAAGCCAGGCCTATTAGAATTACACCAGATTTCTCACAAGAGACTATAAAAGTCAGAAGATCCGGACAGATGTTATACAGACCCTAAGAGAACACAAATGCCAGCCCAGGCTACTATACCCAGCAAAATTCTCAATTACCATAGATGCAGAAACCAAAGTATTCCATGATAAAACCAAATTCACACAGTATCTTTCCACAAATCCAGCCCTTCAAAGGGTAATAAAGGGAAAATACCAGCACAAGGACAGAAATTACTCCCTAGAAAAAGAGAGAAAGGAATCCTTCAACAAACCTAAAAGAAGACAGCCGCAAGGACAGAATCCCAACATAAACAACAAAAATAACAGAAAGCAACAATTACTTTTCTTTAATATCTCTTAACATCAATGGACTCAATTCCCCAATAAAAAGACATAGACTAATAGACTGGCTACACAAAAAGGACCCAACATTTTGCTGCTTACAGGGAACACACCTCAGGGAAAAAGACAGACACTACCTCAGAGTGAAAGGCTGGAAAACAATTTTTCAAGCTAATGGTCTGAAGAAAGAAGCTGGAGTAGCCATTCTAATTTCAAATAAAATTGACTTCCAAACCAAAGTTACCAAAAAAGACAGGGAAAGGCACTTCATACGCATCAAATGTAAAATCTACCAGGATGAACACTCAATTCTGAATATCTATGCTCCAAATGCAAGGGTAGCCACATTCATTAAAGAAACTTTAATAAAACTCAAAGGACACATTGCACCTCACACAATAATAGTGGGAGACTTCACCACACCACTCTCATCAATGAACAGATCCTGGAAACAGAAACTAAACAGAGACACATGGACACTAACAGAAGTTATGAAACACATGGAGTTAATAGATATCTACAGAACATTTTATCCTAAAACTAAAGGATATGCCTACTTCTCAGCACCACATGGTATGTACCTCCACCAAAACTGACCATATAAGAGGTCACAAAACAGGCCTCAACTGATACAAAAATATAGAAATTATCCCATGCATCTTATCAGATCACCACGGACTAAGGCTGATCTTCAATAACAACATAAATAATATAAAGCCAAGATTCACGTGGAAACTGAACAGCACTCTACTCAATGATACCTTGGTCAAGGAAGAAATAAATAAATAAAGACTTTTTAGAGTTTAATGAAAATGAAGCCATATCATACCCACACTTATGGGACACAAGGAAGGCAGCCCTATGAGGAAAACTCACAGACCTGAGTGACTCCAAAAAGAAACTAGAGAGAGCATACACTAGCAGCCTGACACCACACCTAGAATCTTTAGAGCTAAAGGAAGCAAATTCACCCAAGTGGAATAGATAGCAGGAAATAATGAAACTCAGGGCTGAAATCAACCAGGTAGAAACAAAAAGAATTATTCAAGGAAGAAACAAACCCAGAAGAAAATGAACAAGACAGATAAACCAGGACGGTAAAGGGACAGTATCCTAATTAACAAAATCAGAAATGAAAAAGGAGACATAACAACAGAACCTGAGGAAATCCAAAACATTATAAGATCTTACTACAAAAGGCTATACTCAACAAAACTGGAAAACCTGGATGAAATGGACAAATTCCTAGACAAATACAAGGTACCAAAGTTAAATCAGGATCAGATTAATGATCTTAGCAGTCCCATTTCTCCCAAAGAAATAGAAGCAGTCATTAATAGTCTCCCAAACAAAAAATGCCCAGGACCAGATGGACTTAGTACAGAGTTCTATCAGACCTTCAAAGAAGACCTAATTCCAACTCTCCTCAAACTACTCCACAAAATAGAAACAGAAGGTACTCTAAACAATTCATTCTATGAAGCCACAATTACTCTGATTCCTAAACCACACAAAGATCCAACAAGGAAATTGAACTTCAAATAAATTTCCCTTAGGAATATCGATGCAAAATACTCATCAAAAAATCTCACAAACTGAATCCAAGAACACACCAAAATGGTCAGCCATCGTGACCAAGTAGGCTTCATCCCAGGGATGCAGGAATGGTTTAATATACAGAAATCCATCAATATAATCCAACATATAAAAAAATCAAAGATAAAAATCACATGATCATCTTCTTAGATGCTGAGAAAGCATTTGACAAATTCCAACACCTCTTCATGATAAGTCATGGAAAGATCAGGAATTTAAGGCCCATAACTAAATATAATAAAAGCAATATACAGAAAACCAGTAGCCAATATCAAATTAAATNGAGAGAAAATTGAAGCAATGCCACTAAAATCAGGGACTACACAACTCTGCCCACTTTCTCTGTACCTATTCAATATAGTACTTGAAGTCCTAGCCAGAGCAGTTAGACAACAAAAGGAGATCAAGGGGATCCAAATTGGAAAGGAAGAAATCAAAATATCACTATTTGCAGATGATATGATACTATATATAAGTGACCCT
>NC_034598.1:16752217-16756416 GCF_900095145.1 Mus pahari
CTAACAAAGAATGCCAGTAATTTCAATTGAGCTTTCAAATAAGCTCTTGAAAGTATAAAGAACAGCCTAATTATGGGCCATCTACCAGGAATGCACATTTTTCCCAATTGTTACTTTAACATATTACTTTTATCACCAATTATGTCCACTGCTTACTAGGACAGTTTCCACAGAGATCAAAAAGGAGCAAATATCAATTGTAAAGAGAAGCTGCATGGGCTTTTTTATATATTTTATTTACTTGCTTACTGTGTGTAGGCGGTTTGCCTGCATGTGTGTGTGCACCATGTGCATGCTTAGTCCCTGAGGAGCCTGAGAAGACCTCATATGATTACATATTTGTGAGCTGCCTTGTAGGTGCTGGGAGTGGATCCCAGGTTTTCNGAAGGAGCTATGTTCCTAACTGCTGATCCATTTCTCCACCATCATTCTGTTCCTTCCTGAATGAACACTGTACAGAGTGATTTTTCCTTCACAGAATAAAAATTTATAATTTAGGTGTAGTTCCACACATATGGGGATGTGAGTTGTTGATTAGAACATTCTAACTGCTTCCTAGAGCATGCTTTGATCAGGTGTTTGGGACAGAATACCCGGATTCCAAGCATTCTAGGCTCTGAGGACAAACATACAAAGGACAGTTTCATGCCAGCAGAAACAAGAACCACTAAGGAAGCAGAACAACTTCTGACAACAAGCCCACAGGTGCTTTCCCACTGGATGAGCATGTAAATCATAATGTATGTTACAACAGAGTTAAATAAAACAGTTTAAGCAAAAAAAATGGGGTACAGATGAATTCTCTTCTAAACAAAGAATTCTCAACTGAGGAATACTGAAGAGCTGAGAAGGATTTGAAAAATCGTTCAATGTCCTTAATAATCAAGGAAATGCAAATCAAAAGAACTTTGAGATTCCACCTCACACCAATCAGAATGGCTAATATCAAAAATTCAGGTAACAGCAGATGCTGGTGAGCATTTGGAGAAAGAGGAACATTCCTCCATTGCTTGTTGGATTGCAAGCTTGTACAACTACTCTGGAAATCAGTCTGGCGGTTCCTCAGAAAATTGGACATAGTACTTCAGGAAGATTCAGCAATACATCTCCTGGGCATATACCCTGAAGATGTTCCAACTGGTAATAAGGACACATGCTCCACTATGTTCACAGCAGCCTTATTTATAATAGTGAGAAGCTGGAAAGAACCCAGATGTCCCTCAATAGAGGAATGGATACAGAAAATGTGGTAAATTTACACAATGGAGTATGACTCAGCTATTAAAAGCAATGAATTTATGAAATTCTTGGGCAAATGGATGTATCTGGAGGATATCATCCTGACTGAGGTAACCCAATCACAAAAGAAGTCACTTGATATGCACCCATAGCTAAGGGGATATTCACCCAGAAACCTAGAATATCCAAGATACAATTTGTAAAACACAAGAAAATCAAGAAGGAAGACCAATGTGTGGATACTTCATTCCTCAATGGAATAGGGAACAAAATACACATGGAAGGAGTTACAGAGAAAAAGTTCAGAGCTAAGACAAAAGGATGGACCATCCAAAGACTACCACTCCTGGAGATCCATCTTTTAATCAGCCTCCAAACCCAGACACTATTGTATATCCCAGTAAGATTTTGCTGAAAGGACCCTGATAGAGCTGACTCATGTGAGGCTATGCCAGTGCCTGGCAAATACAGAAGTGGATGCTCACAGTCATCTATTGGATGGAACACTGGGCCCTCAATGAAGGAACTAGAGAAACTACCCAAGGAGCTGAAGGGGTCTGCAACCCTATAGGTGGAACTAAAATATGAACTAACCAGTACCCCAGAGCTCGTGTCTCTAGGAGCATGTGTCGCAGAAGATGGCCTAGTTGGCCATCATTGGGAAGAGAGGCACCTTGGTCTTGCAAACTTTATATGCTACAGGAGAATGCCAGGGCCAAGAAGGCAGAGTGGGTGGGTGGGTAGGGGAGCAGGGCAGAAGGAGGCTATAGGGGGTTTTCAGGATAGCATTTGAAATGTAAATGAAGAAAATATCTCATATAATTGAGAAAAAGAAAGAAAAGAAGATGTCAATATATCAGTATTTGCATATGATATGATAGTAATATAAGTGAACCCAAAAATTCCACCAGAGAACTCCTTGACCTGAGTTCAGTGCAGTAGCTGGATATAAAATTAACTCAAACAAATCAGTGGCCTTTCTCTACACAAAGGATAAACAGGATGAGAAAGAAATTAGAGAAAGAATATCCTTCACAATAGTCACAAATAATATAAAATACCTTGCTGTGACTCTAACTAAGGAAGTGAAAGATATGTATGACAAGAACTCCAAGTCTCTGAACAAAGAAAGTGAAGATCTCAGAAGATGAAAAGATCTCCAATGCTCATGGATTGGCAGGATTAATATAGTAAAAATGTCTATCTTGCTGAAAGCAATCTACTGAATTAATGCAATAACCATCAAAATTCCAATTTGTGGAAAGCCTTTTGGGGTACCGCTTGGCAGGAGTATGACATTGACCAAGGACAAAGAAATGGGCTTCAGGCAAGAATCTGACATTGGACGTAAGTTCAGGGAGGAATCTGACATTAGGGCAAGATAAGGCAAGAATCTAACTTTAGGCAGTGATAGGGAAATAGGATAAGGCAGGATTTTAGTCTTAGGGTGGAACTAGGCCTCAGACAAGATTTTTGGGTTTGAATGAGGAAGTGGGCTCAAGTATTTCAGTCATTATATATATCAAGAAGTTGAACTCCAGAAAACCAAGTAACCCTACTAAAAATGGGGTAAAGAACTAAACAAAGAATTCTCAACTGAGGAATACCGAATGGCTGAGAAGCACCTAAAAAAAATATTCAACATCCTTAATCATCAGGGAAATGCAAATCAAAACAACCCTGAGATTCCACTTCACACAAGTCAAAATGTCTACAATTAAAAACTCAGATGACAGCAGATGCTGCCAAGGATGTGCAGAAAGATGCTCATTCTACCATTGCTAATGGGACTGCAAGTTGGTACAACCACTCTGGAAATCAGTTTGGCAATTCCTCAGAAAATTGGACATAGTTCTACCAAAAGATCCAGCAATACCTCTCCTGAGGATATAACCAGAAGATGCTCTAACATGTAATAAGGGCACATGTTCCACTATGTTCATAGCATTCTAATTTATAAAAGCCAGAAACTGGAAGGAATACAGATGTCCCCCAACAGAGGGATGGATACAGAAAATGTGGTACCTTTACACAATGGAGTACTACTCTGCTATTAAAAACAATGAATTTATGAAATTCTTAGAAAAATGGATGGATCTGGGGGATATCATCCCAAGTGAGGTAACCCAATCACACATGATATGCACTCACTGAAAAGTGGATATCATCCCAGAAGCTCACAATCCTTCTTAGGAAGGGGAACAACATACTGATGGAAGGAGTTACAGAGACAAAGTTCAGAGCAGCAACTGAAGGAACGACCATCCTGAGACTGCCCCATTGGGAATCCATCCATTAATAACCACCAAATCCAGACACTATGGCAGATGCCAACAAGATCCTGATGACAGGAGACTGATATAGATGTCTCCTGAGTTGCTCTGTCAGTTCCTGGCAAATACATAACTGGATGTTCACAATCACCCATTGGACAGAGCACAAGGTCCACAACGAAGGAGCTAGAAAAAGTACCTAAGGAGCTGAAGCAGTCTGAACATCAATAGGAGGAACATCAATATGCACTACGCAGTACCCCCAGAATTTTTTGGAACTAAACCACCAATCAAAGAAAACACATGGTGGAACTTGTGGCTCTAGCTGTATATGTAGCAGAGTGTATTGGCTGGTTTTATGTGTCAACTTGACACAGGCTGGGGTTATGACAGAGAAAGGAGCTTCATTTGGGGAAGTGCCTCATGATATCCAGGTGTGGGGCATTATCTCAATTAGTGATCAAGAGGGAAAGGCCCCTTGTGGGTGGGACCAACTCTGGGCTGTTAGTCTTGGGTTCTATAAGAAAGCAAGCTGAGCCCAGGCTGACCCGGCACCGGCACCTGTCCCCGCCCGAGGAGGGGTGTTCGCCTGGGAGTTGTCCCCCGGCATCCAGCGCCTTTCCCCACCCGAGGAGGGGTGTGCGCCCGAGAACAGTACTAAGGCTTGGGCCGGCATTCGGGGCCTTT
>NC_034598.1:16756427-16765878 GCF_900095145.1 Mus pahari
GAAGGAGCTATGTTCCTAACTGCTGATCCATTTCTCCACCATCATTCTGTTCCTTCCTGAATGAACACTGTACAGAGTGATTTTTCCTTCACAGAATAAAAATTTATAATTTAGGTGTAGTTCCACACATATGGGAATTTGAGTTGTTGATTAGAACATTCTAACTGCTTCCTAGAGCGTGCTTTGATCAGGTGTCTGGGACAGAATACCCGGATTCCAAGCATTCTAGGCTCTGAGGACAAACATACAAAGGACGGTTTCATGCCAGCAGAAACAAGAACCACTAAGGAAGCAGAACAACTTCTGACAAGAAGCCCACAGGTGCTTTCCCACTGTATGAGCATGTAAATCATAATGTATGTTACAGCAGAGTTAAAGCAGTTTAAGCAAGTGCTGTAATCTAATCTCCTTTAAAGCACTTTTGTACATTCCTTAGTTTAGCAACCAGTACCAAAAACTTCCTAGAACTCCTGTTCTTCCAACAGTTTAAGCAGAAAAATCGATTGAAGTATGTGCAATTTAAAGATGTAAAGATTTATTTATTTATATGTAAGTACACTGTAGACACTCCAGAAGAGGGCGCCAGATCTTGTTACGGATGGTTGTGAGTCACCATGTGGTTGCTGGGATTTGAACTCAGGACCTTTGGAAGAACAGTCGGGTGCTCTTACCTGCTGAGCCATCTCACCAGCCCCAGTATGTGCAATTAAAAAAAAAAAAAAAAATGCCTTTAAAAGCAAGATTTGGAGCTGCTAAAATGGGTCAGTAAGTAAAGGTACTTGTCCCCAAGCTTGATGACCTGAATGCCACTCCTGAAACTCACATGATGAAATGAAAGGATTCTAAAAGTTGTGCCTTGACCTCCATGTGTGCACCTTGGTACACATGTATGCTCACACAATAAATAAGCAAGTATTTGACGTCTCATCAAAAATAACTATTTTACACTATTTTATCCAATTTCTGAAACCTAATTTTAATAAATAGTAAAAATAAAGTTTGCTCCTAGCTTCTAATATAGGGGTGTTCTTAGCAGAAACAAAGAGAACAATACTAATATCTTAGTCTAACCTTAACCTTATTTTCTGATCTTTTGAAAAACACATTTCTCTAAAAAAAAAAAAAACACAAGTACTCTTCAGAAAAACTGAAACACCCAGTTCCTGTAATATACCACAGTGATGATCCTGGCTTCTGTCCATCTTATAAAATGCTAAAAGTCATAAACAGCAAACCTGCTGCTGTTTGTAACAATCCAGCCTAGAGAGATTGGGTCTGAATTGATTGTTACTCTTCATGCCGAGAATGGTTGTATTCTCATCTTCCACTGTAGTACATCTTCTATTTCAGCTTTGTCATTTTTGTATCTTTCCCCACTGTGTTAATTATTTTTGGAGGCTTGATCTCATCTCCAAACACTATATTAGAAATGCTCATGAAGCTGCATTGCATAAATATTGAATGCTTAAAGACAGAGTTTTGAGGTCATTTAGACTGAATTTAAGTAAGTTGATTTGAATCAACTTTTATTGGCGAAATCCAAGGACAGTCCTCCCATATTTAAGATAACTAAATGTTTACAGACATGGAATGTGCATGCACATTCCAATAAATCCATGAATCAGCAATCAGAACATTGGAGAATAGCTAAGAAGAGAATCCGAAGATGGTCCCAGTAATGGTGATAATAATTTTCAAACTAGGGAAATTCTTCAAGACAAAAATGTTTCAATAAAATCAGATAGACATGACATAAAAATGATGAAGTGTTAAAATAAAAGGGGAAATATAAAGTACAGCCAAGCTGTAATTTCATGTTTTATGAATTCAGCAGACAAGAAAATGAGGTCTGTTCCACCTGATAAACAGAAAAGTGGCAACTGTAATTAAAATCAAATATCTTACATTGAACTTGATGTTATTGGATTTGAAAAAAAATACACAATAAAATTAAAGACAGTCTTCATGAATATATATATATATATATATATATATATATATATATATATATTTAATAAGACAACCCACAAGGAGGAAAGATTTTTAAATCGTATATCAAAAAAGGCATTAACATATAGAGCACACAGAGAACTCCTTAGTATTTAACAAAAACAGCCTGATTTTTAAAATGGAAACTGTATCTGACAGACATTTCTCTAAAGAAAACAAAGCAGCCCCTCAGCATGCAATAGGCTAGTAGAAGTTAGAGTCCATCCTGGCCTTCATAGTAAGTTAAAGACAGACTGAGCTGCATAGGAAGCCCTGTCTCAAGGAAGGAAGGAAGGAAGGGAGACATGAAGGAAGAGAAGGAAAAGGGGAGTGAAGGAGGATTAGAAAATATACAGCACCAATACGCTCAGGACAAGATGCTGAAGATCACTATGACCAGTCTATGCCCATTTAGATGGTTATTATTTTATTTTATTGTTTTTAAGACTCATTTCTAAAAGTGTGAGTATGTGTATGTGTGTCTGTGTGTGTGTGTGAGAGAGAGAGAGAGACAGAGAGACAGAGAGAGAGAGAGAGAGAGAGAGAGTGTGTGTCTGTATATGTGAGTGTGTGTGTGCGTGCGTGTGCGCAGGTGGCTATGGAGTCCCAAAGACAGCAAGATTCCCTGGAGCTGAGTTACAAACAGTTGTGCCATGCCCATTGTGGATGCCAGGAGCCAAACTTCAGTCCCCTGCTAGAGAGGTATACCCTTTTAACCCCAAGCAATCCCTCTGGCCCTAAAACGGCTACTGTTTTAAAGAAATCCAGAAAACAAGCAATAGCAAAGATGTAGAAAGATCCAAACTCTTCTACACTATTGATGGGAGTGTATTATAGCATACCTGCTGCTGAAAACGGTGTGGAAGTTAAAGGGGAAAGTAGAATTACTATATGACCCCATAGTTCTACTTCTGGCTATGTGCACTGCAAAGGTCAAAGTAGGGTCTTAAAAAGATATTTGTATACCCGTGTTTCTCGCAACGTTCTACAGTACAGAATTTCAGTTTTACAGTATGAAAAGCTCTGGGGATGCATATTGGTTGCAGGAATTTAACTACACTGAACACTACTAAACTCCATATAAAAAAAGGTTTAAAATGGTATATTTGTGTATATTTTATTTTAAAACAAACATGTTTTTTTCTTAGTCCTTTTTTTTTTTCATCTTTCTTTACATCCCAGTCACTGCCCTGCCTCCTGAATGCCACACACACACACACACACAGTCACTTACCCCATCCCTTTTTCCTCAGAGAATGGAGGATCCCCTGGGTACCCCCCCCCCACCCTCACACAAGACTCTGTAGGGCTAGGGGCATCCTCCCACTGAAGCCAGACAAGGCAGCCCTGTTAAGTGAAAGGGATCCACTCACAGACAGCCCCACACCAGTTGTTGAGGGACCCACATGAACACTGAACTGCATATCTGCTACATATGTGCAGGGGGTGGGGCTATACCCAACCCATGTATGCTGGTTGGTGACTCAGTCTCTGAGAGTCCCAAGGGTCCAAGTTACTTGGTTCTGTTGGTCTTCCTATGGGGTTCCTGTCTCCTTTGAGGCCCTCAATTCTTCCCCACAACTCTTCTATATTAGTCCCTAAGCTCTGTCCAGTGTTTGTGGGGTCTCTGCATCTCTCTCAGTCTGCTGCTGGGTGGAGCCTCTCAGAGGACTGTTATGCTAGGCTCTTATCTATAAACATAATACAGCATCATTAATAGTGTCAGGGATTGGTGCTTGCCCATGAGATGGGTCTAAAGTAGGGCTGACTATTGCTTGGTCATTCATACAGCCTCCGCTCCATTCTCCATCCCTGTATTTCTTGTAGACAAGATAAATTTTGAGTGGAAAATTTTCTGAGTAAGTTGGTGTACCTATCACACCACTGGGATTCCTACCTGGCTACAGTAGGTGGCCTCTTCAAGTTCCATATCCCCACTGTTTTGTATCTCAGCTAAGGTTACTCTCCTCCACATCCTGGAGATGCCCCGCCCCACTCCCCACTCCTACCAGCTGCTGATTTCCATTCATTCTCCTGGCCCTTTGACCCTTTCTCCTGTCTCTCCCCACACCTGATCCTGAATGCCCCCC
The DNA here is from genome assembly GCF_900095145.1 of Mus pahari. Lineage (NCBI taxonomy): Eukaryota > Metazoa > Chordata > Mammalia > Rodentia > Muridae > Mus > Mus pahari. The sequence continues at coordinate 16,760,507 of NC_034598.1, forward strand.
ACCCCCCTCTCACTGCTAGTGAGAGTGAAAATTTGTGCAACCACTTTGAAAGTCAATTTGTCAGTTTCTCAGAAAAATGAGAATAGTTCTACCTCAAGATCCAGCTATACCACTCTTGCATATACCCAAAAGATGCCCCACTATACCACAGGGACACTTGCTCAACTATGTTCATATCAGCTTTATTTTTTATAGCCAGAAACCAGAAACAACCTACATGTGTATCTCAACTGAATAATGGATAAATAAATAAAAGGTGGTAAATAAAAGGTGGTCCATCTATACAATAGCTACACTATTCAGCTATTAAAAACAAAGATATCATGACTTTTGCAGACAAATGGATGAAACTTGAGAATATCATCCTTACTGAGGTAACTCAGACACAAAAGGACATGCATGGTATGCACTCACTTATAAGTGGATATTAGCCATGAATTTCAGGAAGCTATACTTCACAGACCCAAAAAAGCTAAACAAGTATGAAGGTCCATGCAAGAATGGGTACCAGTGACTCAGCGGTCCCCTTAAGCCATCCAAATAGCAAAGGAAACTTGGAAAGGTTGAGTGGGTCTGTGACCCTGCCACCCAGGCACCTGAGATGGTAGGCAGTAGGCAGTAGGCGTCTCCCTGCTCCCTACTAGATGCCTGGCCCAGAACACTTGACCATACTCCCCACGTTGGTCACATATCCCAGAACAGAGTTCTCCATGCTAATGAGGTACCTAGAGGCCCTGAGGGTTTAGCCAATAAGTGTCCCTTCCCAGACATTCCTTCCTGCAAAAGGTATTTAAAAGGTCCACCCTGAGAAGGTGGTGTGCACCCATTTTCCACGAAGAACAATCAATAAACAGTTTAGAACCAAGACCTGTCTCTTCCATCAAGAAATGCCATGGGGGGCATGGGAAAGGCCTTCGCCTAAGGAAATGTAACATAAGTCTCCTGCAGAATGCCTCTTTGCACTCCAAGAAAACTGCCGAGAAGCTAAGGACAATCACAAATGAGCTAAGCAGGATTTCCATATTACCTGACTCCTGGCTTATAGACCCAATGTCACCTGGGTGTCCAAGAGTTTGGGAGCCCCAGCCTGGTTGCAAGATTGAGGATCCCTGATCTTTCATACCCAACCTCTGTTCGTTTATATTGTTTTTCCTCCTATGGGGCTGCAAACCCCTTCAGCTCCTTGGGTACTTTTTTCTAGCTCCTTCATTGGGAACCCTGTACATTTACACAATGGAGTACTACACAGCTATTAAAAACAATAAATTTATGAAATTCTTAGACAAATGGGTGTATCTGGAGGATATCATCCTAAGTGAGGTAACCCAATCACAAAAGAACACACATGACATGTACTCACTGATAAGTGGATATTAGCCCAGAAGCTCAGAATACCCAAGATACACTTTGCAAAACAAATGAAAATAAAGAAGGCAAACCAAAGTGTGGATACTTCTATCCTTCTTAGAAGGGGGAACAAAATACCCATGGAAGGAGTTACAGAGACAAAGTTCAGAGCAGAGACTGAAGGAATGGCCATCCAGAGACTGCCCCACCTGGGGATCCATCCCATAAACAACCACCAAACCCAGACACTATTGCAGATGCCAACAAGAGCTTGCTGACAAGAGCCTGATAAAGCTGTCTCCTTAGAGGCTCTGCCAGTGCCTGATAAATACAGAAATGGATGCTCACAGCCATCCATTAGACTCTGTTTTTCCCACCCTCTGTGCATTGTATCAGCGCTTTGCTAGATAGAGCTCAGCACCAGACAGTGGCAGCGCAGGGTAAATGCAGTCTATCATTCTGTGTTTTGTCTGCCCCACCCCCCAGCAGCGGTACGAAATGTGTATCCACAGGCATCTTCTATGTTGCCTTCTAGTGTATCTGTCTTCACCCATGGGGAATTCCTTCTCTTTCAGTGTCAGCTGGACTTAAAGTTTAAGTCTAGTGGCTAGACTACATGTAATATAGTAATATATTGTCACATCTAAGATCAGATAATTAAGTGGCCCATAATTTCCATATTTGATATTGTCCCTTATTCATCCTTTGCAGGGAAGCACAGCTTCTCTTATACCCTTGACAGAAGTCCGGTCTTCCTTTATTTGGGGAAGGTCATCCTCTTCAACCGAGCTCGCAGCTTCTGGAGGGTCACACATGGATGGTGAGGGAGGAAGGGAACACCTGCCTAGCAAGCCAGATCAGCTGAATCAACCCTGGTGATCAATGGAAGACACGTCACAGCCAGATCGCTCTCACAAACCCCTTATTCATTCTAAGAGTAAGCACTTATGAGCAAGATAACATGAAGCGACCGTGCTTGGCCAGCAAGAACGATGCAACACCGAAGATCCTTCTCAACAGCACTTTATTCAGGAACCCTTTTCATGATGGTACAGGGCACCCTGATGGACCAGGGCGGCCACCCTATATACTGGAGCGTTCACCACCTGGGTGCTCTGTGCCTTGTTGTCGCCACGGGATAGACTAGGAAAGGAATCACCTCATTAACATAAGGCTGGGCAGTGAGGGCTATGCTGAGTCATGGCTATGTAGAACTGCGCATGTCTGTCCTAAGGTGGCAAGTGAGTTGTTTACCAGATGGACAGCGGAAATCAGCGCCATCTTGTAATGGCGGATGATACGGGTGCGCTACAATAACAGTTGTGCCATCCTCGGTCCTAAGGCAGTCCTATGCAGATAGACCTAATAAGGTCTACCTACAGCCATCAACAGAATTTAGGAGTAGCTTCATGAATGATCTGGCACCAGAATAGCCCAACCAGACCACTCCTGGATACCTGACCAACAGAAATTACAAGATAACTAATGTGTATTATGTTAAGTTGTTGTGTCTTGGTGTATTTTTAGTTCACAGCCATAGATAACTAAATGCATAAGTGTCTTGTACAACTCTAAATGTTCTTCATGCATATTATATAATCAACACAAATTTAGTTTTTTCTGCTGTATGAATATATCACAGTTTATTCAGTTTTAAGTTGATGGGTTTTTCTGTCACTTCACTACAAATAATTGCCACAACAAATATTTTTCCCATTCTTTGTATAAACTTTTTGATTTCACAAAAATTCAATCCCCAAGATAGAATAAAAAGAGACAAAAATATGAGGGTTGCCTAAAGTAGTAAAGTATGTTTTGTTGTTTTTGGTTTTGATATTAGGGTTGAACCTTAAGCCTTGAAGATGCTAAACCAATGTTCACTGTTCCACTGAGCCATGCACCCTGCCCCAATTTTGAAGACAATCTATCATGATGAAACTGTGGGTTTCACTACAGAAGTGAATCAATTATAAAACAAGTCAGCAGTGTCTCATGAATTGTCCCTGAATACAATATTCGAGCTAGTTAGCATGCTTCCATGACTATAACACTGCACTTTGGTCTGACTGCAAAATGCGCTGCTCCTTTTATAGCTCAGTGAGAGATTTCCTCCCAGGAGGGTTCTCTAGAAATAGAGCCCTTGTCCACCTATACCCACACTCATACCTTGCATTCCTACCCAAATGTGGTCTCTGCCCAAAGACCCACAATAGAGCTAACAGGCTGTCTGGGACTCTTTGTAAACCTTTAAAGAAATTAAAATAGGTCCTGTGTTATCACTCCTGACAAAGCAGAGCTGGTTAAAATGTCATCATGAATTAACTAGCATGTGTGCATGCTTTGTGATATGAGAGAGGTTTTAAAAAGTTCTCTTCTATTTTTGACTTACTGACTTTAAATGCTGACATTAAAACTTGTTCTTTTCTTAGAGTAGATTTGGTAAAACGATATTCCTTTGGGGGAGCAGACTTGGTTACTCATACTAGCCATATTTATGTTTATCTACTTCCTATCTCATAATGTCAGGAAAAGAAAATCAAATGAGTTAATACCTTTTCATTTTGGCTTAGACATAGAAGCAATCTACCTCCAATATCATCACCACCCTCACTGAATATAAAAGTGCTAAATAAAGGAAAGTTGGCTTTAATTAGACATGCAAATGACTTTATTTCTGGTGCATACTCAGATAGGAGTGAGATGCCACTTCTATTTAAAGCGATGTGACACTTGCCCAAACACCTCAGGAAACATTTCACCACATTTATTTAAGAAAAAAATCACATAAAATTTATTTATTGGGGGGGACAAAAATTATTTATTATTTGAATCATCTTAGAAGCAACCTGTATCTTTCTCAGTATATGTATGTAAACATAAGAGGTGAAAATGATAGAAGATAGATAGATAGATAGATAGATAGATAGATAGATAGATAGATAGATAGATAGCAGGCAAATCTTATGTGAATCAATAAAGTAATACACTAAGTGCATTCTTCAACTAAAATTGAACTGTGCAGCTACTTCGGAACAGAAAAGACAGAGGTCAGCAATGGAAGGTCTCTGCGGTCCTCCTCTACACTGCTTCCACCGGGCACATGCGTATCCTCAGCACAGTCTACACAGCACAAATCTCTGTCAGGACTTCTGTGGTCTAGCTCACTATGCAAATAAGAAGTGCTTGAAAAAGATCTCTGGAATATACGCAAACTTAATAACAGTAAACTTAGGCATTAAAACAGAGAGAAGAACAGAGGGAACTAAAGTGTTCTCAAGCACACATTATTTTCATTGTCCCATCTTCTCTTAAAAGGATCATTTGAGGGGTCTCCAGTGTAGGTCAAGAGAACAAAGTGAGGTTATGCAATATCCTTCCTGCCTGTCATTAGGCAGACGAATGTCTTCCTGGGGCAGGAAAGCTGATAGGAAAGAGAGCAGAGTAGGGCCAGAATCTCAGAAATTAAAGGTATTTTTCAGGCAATGAGTTCAGCAGTAAAAGTCTGTTCCTGAAATCTAACAAACCCTGCTGGGGAATATTTTTACAGCCTCCACCCCAAACTTCAATTCCTTTAACAATATGTTCCCTGCTAAGTGTGTTGTCTAAAGATCCCAGTGTTCTCTATAGAGTAATTCTGAAGGGCTATATACAAAAGTTTTATGAGTAGTGGCTTCGGAAGAGTGGACTGGAGGGAGAGACTTAATGTTTAACACTGCAAGATTTGAGTTTTTTGGTTTGATCGTTAATTTATGCTTACACAGTACATTTCCAGCTAAGTAGTTCCAAATAAGGATGGAATAAAAAGATGCAAGAAGTCATAATCTGTTGAAAAACACAAAAGAATTTTTTAAGTTTCAAAAAAGATCATTTTGGGGCTGGGGAGATGGCTCAGTGGGTAAGAGCACTGACTGCTCTTCTGCAGGTCCTGAGTTCAAATCCCAGCAACCACATGGTGGCTCACAACCACCCGTAATGAGATCTGAAGCCCTCTTCTGGTGTGTCTGAAGTCAGCTACAGTGTACTTA
>NC_034598.1:16766383-16768881 GCF_900095145.1 Mus pahari
TCTCTCTCTCTCTCTCTCTCTCTCTCTCTCTCTCTCTCTCTCTCTCTCTCTCTTTCTCTCTCTTCCTCTCTCCAGACCATAAAGTAGTAACACTACTGATTAACTGTGCAAAATTAGGCCATTTTGGTGAACTCTGGTCCAATGTAACCGGTATTCTCATTGCAAAAGACACACAAAGATGATGTCATGTGAGCAAGGAGGCTAAGCCTAGATCTGTGTTGAGATCACTGGTCAGAGAACACATGGTGCTACATAAACCTGGAACGGGGAAAGGATTTTCCCTCCATGGGAAAAAAAAAATGTCCTCTTCCCTGGTCCTCGATTCCAGCCTTCTAACTACTGCAGGACTTGGGCACAATAATTTTCAATCGCTCTAAGTTATCCATATGTCTTATATGCTTTGATAGAAACCATAGGAAACGAATGGAATTCTTCCTTCTGTCTTATGGGTGTCACAGACCCTCAGCCGCCTCCAGAGTTTGGAGCCCACAATCTCTGCATCAGCTGTGATGCTCCATATTCATTTCAGTGCTTCTGGGTCCTCATGCACATCCTAGCCCATGCCTGCTGGTTTCCACCCTCGGAAAGACTTTGATCTTTTCTTGGCTGTGAACTTCTCTCTTATCCTCGAGTGTCAGTCAGAGGCTAACCTAAGCTACCTAAATCTAAATTTTCTGTCTGTCCCTCCATGGCTACTCCTACTAACGTTGAAAGTGATGTGGGTCTTCCTCTGGCCAGGGGAATCACCTTCATCTAGGATAGGTGTCCTCTTCATCTTTTACTCCAAGGCCTTACAGATAGAAAACTCAAAAACTTTATATGACCCAGCACAGGGGAAGGCCAGGGCCAAGTAGTGGGAGTGGGTGAGTAGGGGAGCAGGGGCGGGGGGGTATAGGGAACTTTTGGGATAGCATTTGAAATGTAAATTAATAACAATAATAATAATAATAATAATAATAATAATAATAAAAGAAAACTCAAACAGTTCCTCTTCCGTAGACTCAGCCTCTATGCTGTTGCAATGGACAACCAAGTCATTTCACCCACTTCCAACTTAGGAGCCAAGAACCTGAATCCAAGTAGCTGTAGTAGACTAGATGGGAAATATGCTACTGAAATGGATAAGGGGATGTGCTGCGTTTCTAGAACTCCTTAAATACTCACTCTTCTTCACTTAGAAACTTCATGAGACAAAGGAGCTAAAAGTAAAAATTGAATCCCAGGCATGGCATCAGACCTAGGTTGCAAGTTTGCATTCTCCGAGATGTTTTTATCCCCATTACCCCTCTTGTCCGCATGCCTATCTGCCTTATTTCAGACACTTGCACTCGGGGTTTGTTGGGAAATGAATGAAAGATCTCAGTGATCACTGAATTGAAACCACAAAACCATGAAGTCTGTACAGATATGAAAGAAGGTTCTAGGAGGAGTAGATGGTCTCATTCCTCAAGACTTTATTATAAAACCAATAGAATGTACTTAAGTTACTAATGATTTGGAAGGAATAAGAAGTTAGAAATAAGGCCATTTCTCTTGAAATTATAAGACAACATACATGAATCCAATTTCATTACCAAATTATGATCCATCCCAAAGTGAATGAATAAATAAAAATATTATCTAATAAGAGAGGTTCCTGATTGGGATCAGACTCTGGAATTTTCTGGGTGTCATTTTCCACTGCAGATTGTTGTCGGGTTGACCTTGCCTGGCATGAAGGGCATGGGCTTGAAAACACATCTTTCTTCTGTCACCGTGTCCCCATAAAACACCAATGCCATCCACAGACCATTACTCAGTCTGTCTTCTCCCCTATTCTCCTACTCCCCACTCTTGTTGGTTTTAAGGAATCTTCTTCAGGAGACATGAACACGCATGACACCCATGGGAATCAGAAAGAAAACAGGACTGTAAGTAGGACAACATCAGTGCGTCTTCCTGCCTTTGTGTCTCTGTCCTGTGACTCTTTGCTGTATGGTAAAACAGAGTCTTCTTTCTTGGGGGGTACAAAACAACTGCTCATGCACACTATCTCTTACTGTTTCGATTCCCTGTCGACAGTGTAAGACTGATACTTCTCCCCTCTCTGTACTCAGATTCCTGGAGAAGCTAAGTAAATCTCCTAAAAATATGCAAGAAACTTACAGCAATTTCAGAACACTGACCCAGAATCACCATCCCAGTACAGTGACCTTAAAGAGAAGCCGCATAGAACTTAACAAGTGGAAACCGACACTTTCATAAATGCAACATTAAGCTTACCAGTTGTTCATGGTTTCACATTTTCTGTCCTTTGAGGCCCAAATAGCCTTCTTTGACCTGTTATCTTTACCACAGTAGCATATAAAAAGATCGTTTAAGTACTATTTACTCCCATGAAACTACATACTGATACCTCCCCTCCCATGTTCATACCTCCTCCTCCTCCACCTAAATACCCTGAGATTCAAGGTCTCCTCTCTCCTCTCCTCTCCTCTCCTCTCCTCTCCTCTCCTCTC
>NC_034598.1:16768988-16809771 GCF_900095145.1 Mus pahari
TGTGTGTGTGTGTGTGTGTGTGTTATTGAACTGGCGATTTCGTCGTAGGGGCAAGAATCAGAGTTTTACACAGAAATTTCATCTATACTGATTGGTTTACCTGTGGAAAAGTTCTGTAGACATGCACCAAGAAATTGAGCTACCTAAACCAGCACTATGGAAAACTTCAGAACCTTGAAAATTTCCAGTGATTCTAGAAATGTCTGTGTTACTTTTAGAGACAAGACAAAATTGATATGATACAGATGAAGAATGGGAAGAATTATTTAGAACTGAAATCAGCAATTACATTACTATGGTTAATATTGGTATGAGAAAACATCTTCAAAAAAACAATTTATAAACTCTCATACTATTCATACTTCCCCTTTTCCCTCTAGAACTTGTCATCTCCATTTGCCCTTAAATGCACCCCTCCCTCCCAGATAGACGAGTGCTATCATCAAGAAAATTATTTCAATACCCTTGATACCTCAGCAATTTTGCTGCCCAAACAAGACCCGAACAAAAATACTAAAAAAATAACATGCTGCAATGGAAAAAGAAAATCTCCTGGGACCCCACCCGCAGACGAAAAACTATAGCAACTGAGGAATGCTCAGAGAGCAGGAATCAGCCGTTCCTAGAGATTAGCCACCTAACCGTTATCCAGTTCTGAGTGGCCAGCCCTGAAATCCTATTCATATAAGCAACACAAAATGAACTTAGCAGTGTGTGTGTGTGTGTGTGTGTGTGTGTGTGTGTGTGTGTGTGTGATGGTGCAATTAAAGAAAAATTATTTTAAAAATATTTTTAATTTGAATAAAAAAAAGCAATAACATAATTTCAAGCTAGGGGTGGTGGTACCTACCTATAATCCTAGCACTTGGAAGGTAAAAGCAAGGGGATCACAATTTTAAGGCCAGACTAGCCTATGTAGCAAGACTTTGTGTTAAAAAGAAACTACTGATATAAATGAAAGAGAGGGGAGAAAACAAGCAATTACATTCTCTAAGATTGGGGGCTAGAGAAATGGCTCAACGGTCATGGGTGTGTGCCACTCCTCTGCTCTCCCAGAGGACAGGAGTTTGGTTCCCTGTACCCGTGTCAGGTGGTTCACTACCACCTGTAACTCTAGGTTCAGAATATCCCACATCCTTTCCTGGCTCCCATTGTGTTCACAACTGCTCACAAGTGGAATGCATGAAAACACACACATACACATGTACACACAAAAAAATAAATATGGATTATGGAAGATATGAAGAAAACCTGCATGCAACGAACTCAGTTTTTCTTAGTCATTAATTGTAGCCATAACAAGGGATTTGAAGTCTTTCCATAAAAATGAAAGAACTAAAAGTTTTAAAGAGAATTGTATATATTTCAACAACATTCCTTTGATTAAAAATGACTTTCATGAATCTGAAAGATGATGAAGAAATCTCATTTTAAAAACAATCGCTACTGTTTTCATAGCTGCTCATTTCTTTAGAGCAATTGTTCTCATTGGCTGCTCTTCTTTCCACGATGCACTATTTTCTACCTGTTTTTGAAATCATCCTACTGAAGTCTCCTATGAACCACAAATATATTTCTCTCCAATGGTAGCATATTTTTATTCTTTGAGGGAGAAGCTGATGCTTACAATGTCTAAAAGTTGACTCGGTCAAACCAAGTTAAAAACAAAAACAAAACACTTGCATTAAAAATAAAATGAGACTAAGAATTCTTAGTAATTTGTTTTGAAATCATTTCCAAAAGAGAACTTTGAAAATATGCTTTTACAGTAGCAGCTTCACTACAATGAGAGCTGCCTTCCCAAGAAGGAGGGTGTTTGTTCGGCGATATAAAAGTCACTCTTCTCCCCCCACTCCTCGACTTGCACTTTCCACATCATTTTAATTAGACACTCATAACTGATGCTCCTCCTGCCCCATCACCTGGGATCAGCGATTTGTTTCTTTTCTAGTGCAGAAAGTTGGTTTCTCTTCATGTTTGTGCAGCCAATTAGCTGGCTCGGGGGCACTTCTGATTAGCCTGGTAGACCTACTCTTCGGTTTACACCATTTTCTGGCATTCGTAGAAACTGTGAAGATTAGCACTAAGTTGTTGCTTTCCTGTGTTTCTGAGGCCAACAGCTTGCGGAGGTTAGCTGGGCCCCCTTTTTGTCTAATTTAGAAGCTCATTAGGAGACTTTGCTTGCTTCCCAAGAGCCCGACTACCGGGGTGACCAAGTGCAATACCACTGCAAATGCTGAAAAGCAAACTCGTCTCCCATTCTGTGTTTAGACAAGCTTTTGCTTCCATTTCTGCAGCGCCATCTCAATGTTTTGCCTCCCTGTAGTCCCACCCAGAGGGTTTTTATCACACAGAGAAGACAGCACATAAGCACCCTCTGCTCCACCAAGGTCTCAGCGGGCTGAAGGGATCCTGGATAAGTGTTTGGGAACACATTGGAGTCACCCAGGCTACCAGGGAGGTCTGAAGGACAGTGGTCAGCTGTCATAACCCCGTCTGAAACTAGCCAAGCTAAAACAGGGTGTGTACTCCCGTGGGCCATATCACAGGAGGGTGTCATAGGAGGAGCCTCAGGCATCTTAGAAAACTGTTGAGACAAGAACCAACGGTCCTTGAACCTTTGGATGGCAGCTACTGGAGATAGGAGTTCCTGGTCCTCCTCTGACACAGCCCAATATTTAAGGGTTGAGGATCAAAACTTTTTGGTCTCTGGAAAAGAAGAATGGAGAGCTCCACACTGGTCTGCTGCTAATGTGAGTGTTTACCTTTGTCACAGTTACCTGGAGATTTTTATTGACTCGCAATTGTCTAATTATTGTCATATGTAAATTGAGTCCATGTTTGTTCTTTTCTTCCCATATTCGAAGTTTCTGCCTCGAGATTAGAGGAAAGTTGTTATATTTGTCTCTTTGGGTGGTTACTCGAAACTGCAGCATCTGGAATGGCTTAGTAAAAGGAAAATGGAGACTAGTTATTCTAACTAGACTCACATGAATCACTGGCTCAGGATGTTAAAGAATATGAATGGAGATCCTGAACTGAATGCCCAGGCCCATCCTACTGACCAGTTTGCAACAGCTTTGAAACAACAGAATCTTCTTTGAAAAATAGGGTTTGTCTGGAGTTAATGTTTTTCTGTAAGATCACACAATCTGCCTCTGGTGAGTGAGTGTGCAAAGAGGAAAAGCTCCTCAAGAAGAGACGGAATGTTACAACCTGTGTGTGGGGTTCTTTCTTAGGAACCCTTGATGTCTCATTTCTCAATCCATACTTGAGCAAAGGCAGCAATTTATGCTGATGGAAGCAATGTATACTATTGTAACACAGATAACCCCAGTGGTTTGTCACACAATTACCAATGTGGAGAAAGTTTAATTGAGATGAATTTACTTGCAAAATACCTCTGCTCCCACTCCACCCAAACACAACGATACCTCTGTTTTGGACATATATAAATGTGTTCTTTAGAAGGGGATGAAACCCAGACTCACTGAGTGTTGTGTTGCTACTTTGTCCTTGGAAAGGAGGAGAGCTATATAGGTCTTACGTAGTGACCGCAGAGACGATAATCTCCAACTCATAAGAGACACGGGTCAAGTTTCTCTGTGTGCTGGCAAAGAAATGCATAGTCACTGCCCAAACCACAGAGTAAAGTCTTCTAAAACCCCTCAGACAGCAATGTTTTCTCATTAAGCCTGTTCATTTATATTTGGACATGCACCTGTTGACTTCTATTGGGGCTTGCCAAGGGCAACTAGATGGCGGGAACCTGGAGCAGAATTAGCCTATTCTCAGGGCTTGGTGTTCCCCTTTGAAGATGGTGCCATTGTTTTTAATGGAGCCTAGTCAAGGCTCATCAGATCATAACATGAAAAGCAAAAAGGAAAGAATTTACTTGGGGTAGGGTCTCACTCTCCTCCCGAGATTATCACGGCATTGTTAGGCCTTCCCTTTTAATCCAGGAGCAAGTTGGAGTAGACTTTACAATGCATTTCCTAGTCCTGAAATTCAGAGGTGAGAGCCAGGGTAACCAAAAGGGAGAAAAATCGTGTCTGAGTTTAGAAAGCGTAAGTGTGTGCACTGCCTGTGGCTCTTGCTCTTGCTGCACATTCCCCAGGGCAGGCTTTGCTTCAACATAAAGTGTGATGACGATCCATAAAGCCACAAGGAAGGGGATGAAGTGTGAAGCATGCTGCAGTTAAGGATTCCTCCAAACGTATGTGTAGTGTGAAAACTCACCGATATAGGAAGGTGTCCGGTGACATCACGGGGCTGAGCACTGACCAGGTTTCCCACAGCTTCAGACAACCCAGTTCCCTCACTTCATACCGAGCTCTTACATCTCTCAGGAATGGATCTAGAGTTAAGTACTTAAAAAGGAAATTTAAAAACTTGAATCTCCTATAAATTTTATACACGAGAAAGAGGAAAGATATCTAAGAAACTAATTACAAAAATATACTGGTTTTGTAGGTGTCTGTTGTATTCTATGCCTTATGGAAACACAAATCTATCATGGATCCTCACCAAGTAAAAATATGTATTATCATCAGGTGAGGAGGCCATGACACACTCCTTTAATGCCAACACTGTGAGTTCAAGATTATCCTGGTCTATATAGAAAATTTCAGTACAGCCACTGCTATATAATGAAAGTCCTGTCTAAAAAAAAAAAAAAAAAAAGGTATCACCATTTTTCCTAACAGTCATTAGAAGAGGTGGTGGGGTGGTGGTGGGGAACCTTCAAAGACGTACAGACTTTTTTTTTTTTTTTCAGAATAAAATATTTCAATGTCTCTCTTTTGGAAAGAATTCTTCAGCACATTCAACAGGCTAAACAGTAAGTGAATCCTTTTTGGTGGTGGTGGTGGTGGTGGTGGTGGTGGTGGTGATAATGATGACGATTCCAGACAGTGTTTCTCTGTGTAGCCCTGGCTGTCCTGGAACTCTGTAAACCAAGCTGATCTCATACTCACAGAGATCTCCCCACCTATGTCTCCCAAGTGCTGAGATTAAAGGCATCCACCACTGCTTAGTAATGAAGTCCTTTATTTAAAAACAAACTTATTGAACAATTCTACAAGGCTAGAGAAAGTGCACTAATTCCTAAGAGGTGTGGAAGCATCATACATCGAAAGCCAGACTCTCTCCTTTTGTGCACACTGTGACATTCTGACAAGAGTGAGCACCTTGTATTACCAGCTTTTTTCTATAGCTCACTTTCCTTAAATGCCACTCAAAGCCCTTCTTAACCCACCTGCCATGACCTGGTTCTGCCACAGTTTGGAATTCAATGCCATTTACTTTTGCTACATCTATATTCCAGCCAGTTCCTACAACTAAAGACAAGGCTATGCTTCTGCAGAATGGAGATAGAGCACACAGGTCAGAGCCTGGGGACAATAGAACCAATATTTTGCTCGAATGGTCAGTCTCTGCTCACAGTCAGTAATATGAGTCATAAACTGGTGTATCTGTGAAGAGTATATGGAGAGCAGTTATTTTATTCTATTGTAAACACAGACCGACAGACAGAGACACAAAGAGAGATTTCAGTTCCAATTTAGTTTAGGGTCAACTACAAGTAGACCTGAGGCAGGTGTGAACCTGAAAGCAGGCAACATAGAATGAATACTTCATCTGAATCACTCAGATTCTAAGTCATTGAAGATTCTAGGTTCTTTCAGTTCCTAAGACATCTAAAAGAGACATTTGTCTTTCAAAATATATGGTGAATAAACATGTCATCTAGACAATCAGGCCATGAAGAAAATTAGCCATGATGCATAGGATAAAGAGTGCATTTTTCATCTGCCTTCCTCCATCCATCATTCACTGCCGCTTCTGGCCCATCCCTCAGTGATACTCCCCCTTAAAATCGATTACATTCCTTTGGTCCACTCTATGGGTTACCATGTGATTATTTTTTTCCAAAAGGAATCGTGTTCTACACAGACTACAGAAGAATCACATATGCACAAACACAGTTTGTAACTAACAATGATTTAATGGCAAAACAAAACCCTCTACAGAAATAGAACAAGGGACCTGTTAGATGGGTGAGCTAGTAGAAGTTTTTGTTGTAAAAGCCTGACGACCTGAGTTCAGTCCATGGATCCCACGGTAGAAGGAAAATCACCAAATTCAGAAAGTTGTTCTCTGGCCACCTTATGTCCACTGAGGCATATGAGTGCACACATTCAAACACACACATCATATTATTAAAAGTATAATATAATTATATAATTTAAAATATAAAATCATTATATAATATAATTTTAAAAAAAATAGAAGAGGCACACGTTTCACCAAAGGCTGACAAAACACCCAGGGACCAGCAACAATAGTGTCTTTCTCTGGGACTGATTGTCAAGAGAAATGGAGGGGTTCCTTAAATTCAAAGAGTTGTGAGAAGCAGCCGTCATGGCTGTGGCCAGAAAGAACATGGTCACTCAAAGGCACACTAAGAGAACAACCCAAAGCGATAAACAGTCTAACGTTTATCTCTCCTATTTCCCATTGTAAAACCCAGTCCGGATCTGAAGGGAATTGAGCTGTTCTTAGAAGTCTGGATAGGTTCAGTGTCTGGACAGAGTAGAAAATGTATCTGAAGCAGTATTGGGTGGGAAAGAGCTTGTGTTACTACCATGAGATTCAAGAAGGTTAGAAACCTTCAGACTTAACAATCATTTACATCACTTACTTAGCATTAAAGATGCAAATTCACATACTTGCTACTTCAAGATAGTCTGTTATATTCATCAACTCATTGAATTTCTATACTAATGGGCATCCTTCCCATTTTGCAGATGGTGGAAATAAGACCTAATTAAATTATGTAGTTTGGCCAAGGCTTCACAACTAATAATGACAGTAAAAATTCAAATTCAAGTCTATCTAACCCTGACACCAGGGAAGGTACACCTGTGATTGCTGGAGTCCCATTAGCATCTGAAGCCACAAACTGAAGTGGGAAACCCACGGGTACAGAGGAATTTTGTGTGCACAAGCTGAATCTAGGGCCCCTAAAGTAAATGGCCAGTAGGTGCATGTATTTGAATCCAGGTCTGGAGAGTCCTGAGCCAGAAGGAAATGTGGGGAGACATGGGAATGGGGTAATGGCAGCATTCTTCTATCCACTTCCAATGGGACTATAAGAAAAGACACAACAGTGTTATGGCTCAGTGGTTTAAAGCGCTAATTATTTTTTCAGAAGACTGGGATTCAATTCTTAACAAATGTATGGTAACACAAAACTATCTGTAACTCCAGTTTCAGGGAATCCAACATCCTCTTTTGGCCTCTGAGGACAACAGATGTGCATGTGATGCACATCCACGCAGGCAAAACACTTGTAAATAGATAATAAAATAAATAACTCTTAAAAAGAAGAAAAGACAAGTCATTACTTATTGGGATGTACAATGGGTATACAGCAAGCTCGGCAGGTTGGCCTAGGGCAAACTCTGACCTTATAATTTAAGGAAAGATTTTCTCTCTCTCTCTCTCTCTCTCTCTCTCTCTCTCTCTCTCTCTCTCTCCCTCTCTTCTTTTGTCCCTTCTGTTTTTTATTCTGTCTCTCTCACTCTCTCTCCTCTCCTCTCTTCTCCTCTCCTCTCCTCTCCTCTCCTTTCCCTTCTCTCTCTGTCTCTGTCTCTCTTTCTGTCTCTGTCTCCCATTTCTACTGTTCTTATCTATATTAGTAGTACCTAGTTCATTACTTTATCAAGAAGATTAAATGAAATTTTACTTAGTTCAGGGCATGAGAGATAGTAGTCTTTTTAATATGTAATTTATTTATTTTTATGTGAAGTGGTGTTTTTCTTGCCTTTATGTCTGTGTAATCATATTGTTTCCCCTGAGGACAACAGATGTGCAGAGTTACAGACAGTTTTGAGCTGCTAGTGGGTCCTCTGGAAGAGCAACCAATGCACTTAACCACCGAGACAGCTTTCTAGGTCCTGTAGTACAGTCTTTGAAATGTCAGGTAAAGTTATGTATATTAAAGCTGGAAGAACTCACAACAGATGAGCAAATGTGTGTTAGGGCTCAGGTCAAGGTAAGGTGAAGCTCAGATATAAAACACTGATCAGCACCATTCAAGTGTATAAAAGGCAGTTACATTTATACAGGTCCATGCAGGGTGATAAAGAACACAAAGTTTACTCTCTGTACAACAATAGGCTATTGTATTATAAAGTCCAAATATATTGGCTAAACAGGAAACTAAAATAAACTACTTAAGGAATTTTCATAAGACAAAAGCTGTCTAAAATCCCAGTTAATACAGTTCTTAGGGAAATAATGAAAGCAAACTTGTAAAGAACTGTTTGGGTTATTGCTTGGGTTTTTTGTTTGTTTGTTCCTTTGGTTTTGTTTTGTTTTTTGTCGTTGTTGGGTTTTGAGTACACACACACACACACACACACACACACAGGTGTCACAGGGAAAACCTTGTAATGAAAGTGTCCACCTGTAGGTGGCAAGCTTGTACTGCTGGCACTGTCATTGTTTGTTGCTTTTGTTTTCATTAAATTTATTTACTTTTGTTTGTTTATAATTTTATTTTATACCCAATGTCAGCCCTTCCTCTCCTCCCAATACCCCCTCATGTAAATCCTCCTCCAATTCCTCTCTCACCCCAAGCCCTCACCACACACACACACACACACACACACACATTAAGTTGCTGCAGAATTAGGCACATCCTCTCCCACTGAGGCCAGACAAACACTGAGATTTCCTTTTAGTGGTGTGAGATTCATAGACAGGCAAGTAGACAGCAGGCTCTAGGACACACACACACTCCCCTTCACACACATACACACACACACACACACACACACACACACACACACACGCACGCACACCCGCCCAGCTCTGGTTGAAAACCAACTGCTCATCAGCTACCTATGTGCAGGGGCCTAGCTTTGGTCGGTAATTCAATCTTTGGGAGCCCCGCCCCACCCAAGGGTCCAGGTTAGTTGACTCTGTTGGTCTTCCTGTGGAGTCCTTGTCCCCTGCACTTGCTAACAAACACCAGTGGGGATGGAGACTAGAGTGAAATTTGAGGAAAGGAAAGGAGAAACCTAAAAGAATATGGGGGAAATTTTCTCACGTGAACTTGAAAGGGGAAAAAAAGCACACAATGATTTATAAGGTTGTTAGATTGCTCTGCAAAATAACATCATGAAGCTATCCAAATGTATTCATTCAGAATATAGTTTGCAGCATTCCTACGAAATGACATCCCCTGCCTTGAAGTAGGATAGACACACTCCTTCCTGAGAACCCAGACACCCTGAGGCCTTCCACTGACAACCCAGACAATCCGAGGCCTTCCACTGACAAGCATGCCCAGCACAGGCCCTGTCTGTCAGTAGTTACTGCCTCTGAGTTTACAGATGAGAGCACTCCGGGACAGAGGTAGTCTAGCTGCATTGTAAGTCTTTTCTGTGCTACAGGAGGCAGAAAGGGACAAAGAGATTCACAAGTTGTGAGTAAGGCTATGAAAAAAATTTTTTTGGAGGAACATCACTTTAAGAGATGAGCTGGTCCTTCCAGATTTGAATGGGTTCAGTGGCCTAAGAACTGTCCTTACCCTAGCCAACCACACTCCCTAACTAGAGGATGCATATTTCCCAGAGTGAGGGACAGGACCTCCTGGAAACCTCTTTACAAAGCAGCAAGGAGTCTCCCCATCCTACCTTCATTTTTAAAATATAACCATCTTGCTAAATATGTTTCATTAACACAGCATTGAAGCTAGGTGCAGTGACATATGTCTATGATCCCAATACTTGAGACTTAGAGACAAGAGAATCAGGATCCAGTTACATAGCTGCACCTGTGTGTGCTATTGAAGAATGACTTTTTTAAACATTTGCTGGACCAAAGCATATATTTGGATTAAACTTTTATAACTACTATTAAATTGTTTGCTCCAAAGGCTGAAATGTCTTTTGTATTGAATGTCTTTCCCTCCCTCTCTTGCTTTCCACCTGTACCCTAGGCCACCTTTATTACACGCTCTCACTTCCTTCTCACTAACAACAAATCTATATAGTTCATTAGAAATCCCTGTTGGATATCCTGTCAAGTATGTCCAGATTCGCCTCACTTTTCAGCACTGCAGCTGCTCCTTGAGGCTGAAGCTCTGTTCTTTCCTGGAGTAGCCACCTCCAATATCACATCCCTTCCAATTGTTCTCAACACAAGAACCATAAAGATCCTGTTGAAATCAAGTTAGATCTTTCAAGCCTTCTGCCCAAGATCCTACAAACTGTCCTTCTTTGTATCTGAGTGAAAACTTATGATGGCTTCTAGGGTCCTATTTGGTGATTCACACACACACACACACACACACACACACACACACACACACACACACACCCTTTGCCCTGCCTCTTCTGTATTTTTTTTTTTTGAAATAGGTTCACCTTTCTAGTCTAGGCATCTACCTTCTTGGTAATTCACTGAGATCCTAGATACCCTTATGCACACACCTTAGAACCTTGGGTCCATAAACCACCAACCAAAGAGTACACATGGAGGGACTCAAGGCTCCAGTCGCATATGTAGGAGAGGATGGCCTAGTCAGTCATCAGTGGGAGGAGAGGCCCTTGGTTCTATGAAGGCTCAATGCCCCAATGTAGGAAAATGCCAGGACCAGGAAGCTGGAGTGAATGGGTTGGTGAGAACAAGGAGGGGAGAGGGGATAGGCGGTGAAATGTAAATAAAGAAAATACTAATAAAAAAAGAAAAAAAAAAGAACCTTGGGTCCAGATATTCCCTTTATCCTGATAATCCTTTTGATGGACTCCTTTACCTCCTTCAAGTTGGTCTAAATTGTTGGTCCAAAACTACTCTTCAAACACTTCAACCCCACCTTGCTCTTCTCCTTGCCCATAGCACTTAACTGTTGTTTGGTAATTATCTGCTCTTGCTAGCTTTGTTGTACTGCTCCCTGCATTGGAATTTAATTGTCATATAGGTAGGCTTTACTGTTTTGTTTGCTGAATATTTCCAAATGCCCAGAGCAGGACCTAGTACGTGGGAGATACTAAATGTTTATTGAATTGAAATTCTATTGCTTTCACTATTGCAATTATGAAAAGGACATCTGCGGTGTTGACACAGACACATTCTCTTTACGGGGGATGGTGTATTGTGATTTTTAACAAGTAACTTTCAAAGTAAGGCTACTGGAGTCAGGTACAGGTATAACCAAAAAAAGAAGTAATATGAGGAAACCACATGTGATGAAAACTGCATGAAACACACACACATACACAGGCACACGCACACGCACACATACACATGCCCACATGTACACACACAAACACACCCATAGGATGGTATAACTGGTGGAAGCTGAATAAGGGCTGTGAACAGTACCAGTGGCAGCTTGCACTATATCTATGAAAGAGGTTAACTCTGGACTGGGCTAGATGAAAGGTATGCTGAATTCTACACATTTCTCCACAACTTCCTATCAATCTGTGATTATTTTCAAAATGAAAGTTAAGAAAGAAAAAAGGCTTTAGGAAGAAATTCGTGTCTCTTCCTTCAGGTCATAGATGTTTCTGCTTCCTTGATTTTAATTGAGGTGTTCACCCTTAGTTACTCTATTTTTTTTTTTTTTTTAGTTCATCTACTTCCTTTCCACTTGGTCCTCCGCAACTTTTAAGGGTCTGTCTAGAAATGTTTGACTAATTATTGCAAAACTGCTGCTCAGGAATATTGTGACTATTAGATTGTATATCTGTTCTAAGACACTCCCTAGCTCTTTTTCCTCCAGTCTTCCCATTTGGAAACACGGGGAAATGTCATCTGTCCTCTTTTTCTCAGGATTGCAAACTCACAGGACCTTGATCTCCTTCTATGTGGAAATCTGTCTCTATGGAAATGGAGACTAGACATACCCTTCTTTCTTGAGCACCCCATGCTTTCCGGTCACCCTGTGTGTGCCCAGCACACAGTTTCACTGGTCAGGGCTCAGCTCGCTATAAGAAGATCTGAAAGTCCCTTATGAGCTATAGCATTGGTGATCCTTGAGATGCTGAAGACTGGCAGAAACATTGTCAATTACAAGTCAGCCCTGCTTGACCTCACATTTCCAATTACTCAAGGTCAGAGGGAAGTTTTAAGTTACATTTTACAAGTACACAAACTAACTATTTAATAGCATTTTCAAAATAGACATACTCAGTTATTTCCTTTGGATTTGGCCAATCTGTTTTCAAATCATTTTCCACATGATGGTGTACAGTTCCAGATAAGATGCTTCTGTCAGTGTCCTCCACACCCACGTGCTTGTCTCTTTTTCTTCACAATAACATTTACTTTTCATTTTCCTGTTTTCTTTGGAATATGACCTCACAACTTGCTATGTCACATCTATTCTTTCAGTCACCTGGAATAAAAGTCTCTCATTTATCCATTCACAACTGAAATTCCTGCATGTTTACTTCCGAAGCAACATACAGCCTTGGAACAAGGCGGGGGGTACCGGCATGGCCGGCATTAAACCACTCAGTGCTTTCATACAAATTTGGGGGAAATGAACACTCTGAGTAGAATACAGAACTAAGGCAGGACCAAGTGTCAGCTTTGGCCCACAAAAGAGGCATAACCTTCCCAATAGGGCCCCGGAGTTCTGGAAATGGAACAGGAATACAAGTTTGGCTCATCTTTTCCACAGTACACAATTCCATCATTGCCTTGCTATATATCCAAAAAAGGTTGCTTGAGTTGTTTGAGATACAAGTCACCCACCCATCCAGGACAATAAAGAATTATAAAACAGACATAAGGTTATACAACCCTGTCCTCAATCAGATTTCTTCACAATCATTCCAGGGAATATTATACGTATCAGAGTATTAGTAACTACCATATCCCACCATTTTAGTACAACATCACATTTCTCTCTTTTTTGGAAGGAATATTGGCTACTCATGTCTTACATAGGTTTTCTTCAATGCAGTGGTCTGTCACTAGCATCCCAGCACCAACACCTGCTATCTGGAGCCTGTTTGATCCTTGGACTGCAGTTGAATGAGAACATTTGACTCTGTCATTTTGCAGTGGGACACGCCCCCAGATTTTCTCCATGATGTGGTACCAGCTTTGGGCATTTCTCATTCAGTGTTCGTCTCTGTCAGCTAGTCTGAAAACTGAGCCAGAAATACTTGACAAATCACCAGCTGCCTCACGGTTACAGGTGGTGACGTATCCCTGCTGCAGCTGCTTCTCCATGAAGCTGAAGGTTAAGACTCTGTTCCTGAGATGCAAACTAGAGAAAACCCCACATAAAGCACCAGCGTTGGACGGAATATCAGACAGACAATTTTCAACCGAAACGCCAGTTATTAGAAGTCATGTGGAGTCAGGAGTTGCCATGGAATCCATTTGTACCTAAACCAGCTCCTCCTGCTGGAATACTTTCTCATTATCATGTCTTTCCGGTGGGAGGGGTTGGGGTGAGAAAGAGAAAGAGCATTCTTTAGTATCTAATAAGGAATTGGGTTATTAATAAGGAATTGGGTTATTAATAAGGAATTGGGTTATTAATACTTTAATGCACTCACAACCCCAAACAGAAGAAACGATTAAAAATTTCTAAGAAGAATTAGTAGAAAATTTTAATATCCATTTTATTGCTGTCTGATTTGCTACAGAGGTTTTGTTTTCCCTGTGGCTTTGAATTATTTAGGGAGAACACATGATGGCTTATGGCATGATATTTATCATCACAAACAAGTTATTGGATCTCCAGGAGAGAAAATAAATATAAAAGCAGATCTAAGCCTTGATAGGCTGCACATTTGCCGTGCATGTGTTCTCTTCTCTTCTCTCCAATGTATCATTTTTATTTAGATTCTTAACCAAGCCATGATGGCTTTTCTTCGAGTAAAACTGCTGGATAGGATGAAGCTATCCCCCTGTTTCCTCCATGTCATCCATTCCAATCATGAGAAGTGATAGCGTGCCATATGCTAATCCTTGAGTTATTTTTATGATGAAGTCCCCATGTGGTTGCAAGTAAAATACAGAAATAGGTTGATCAAATGTCCACTTGGGACAACTGAATTTCAAAACACACAGAATCTATCTAGAAATTAGAAAGTATGTTAGCATATGTACAATATAATTGACTACAATTAGTCAGAAGATCTGCTGGTTGAAGAAACATTAAAAGTATGTTTGCATACTTATCTCACCCTGCGTTTTGCATTGAAGGATCTTAAGTGTGTTATATTTAAAAAGAAGAGGGTTGCTGACCCCTGAACTTTGAACCTGTGTTCCTGGGTCTACTTATCAGTGTCACCAGCAAGCATTCCTCCCATGTATTCAAACACCTTTATCAATTTAAAGCTAGGCCCTGTCTTCTCTCTCTCTCTCTCTCTCTCTCTCTCTCTCTCTCTCTCTCTCTCTCTCTCTCACACACACACACACACACACACACACACACATACCTATGGGACTATGGTCTATCTGAGAACCAAGAAAACAGCATCCTTCAATATTTCTGAGTTGACAGTTCACAGGAGACACACTCAAAGAGCTCTTAGACTGATTTTTCTAGCAAATACTGACTGATGTGTTTTATTTGCCAGAGAGGAAAGAGTTAAAATGTGGCTCATTACAAGATTGTGCCACTTCATTGCTTGTGGGAGTGTCAATTAGGACAACATTCCTGGAGAGTAGGTTAGCAATGTTGATCACAGGCACAAATCTGTGGACGCTTTGACCCTGCCACTCTACTTTTAAGAAATTGTAGCTAGGTAAATGGTATGGGCACAGTGCTATTCATGGCAATATTATGATAACAAGAGAAAACAAACCTGAATGCCTCAGTGGGAGACATGTTAAATAATTTCCACTTGTACATATCGTTAAGATGAATGCTACATGGATGTTTATGAAGGAAAGAGTGAGAAAACTGAATACTGTCATAGAAAGTGAAAATTAAAGGTGTAGAATGATATGTCAAAGTCAATCTTAATGTTTTCTTAAATATACATGAGGGAACTCCAACCTTAAGAGGCAAAGTAGCTGTGTAACATCTGACACAAACTGGCAGTCTAAAGGCGCATTTGCTGGTATGCATCTTGCTTTAAATGGCATCTAATAATCTGAATTTCCAGGTAGGCCAGGTGTTAAGCAATGATTCTGGTAATCTAGTTGACTGGATTTTCCACTTAGCTTCAGAGTGAATGGACATTATAGGAGCACTGAGGGGCAGATCGGTTCTATCCCAGTAGAACTCTGGCTTCTGAACTAATAACCTTGCCCTACACCTCTCTAGAGGACCCCAAAAGAGGATCACAAGACACATTATGTTAACTGAAACTTCTTTTACAATCAGAAGAAAAAATAAAGAGAAGAATAGTAATTATGAGTCTACCCTAAATTGTACTCATCTTTATATTAATATAATTGTAAAATATAACTTTTGTTATAATTTATTTCATTGGTTTTTCAAGATTGGGTTACTCTGTGTAGCCCTAGCTGTCTTGCAACTCAGTTTATATACCAAGCTGGCCTCAAAATCAGAGATCTACCTGTCTCTGCTTCCCAAGTGCTGTGATTAAAGGTGTGTGCCACACACATACACATACACATACACATACACATACACATACACATACACATACACATACACCACATACACATACACACTGTAGCTGTCTTCAGACACACCAGAAGAGGTATCAGATCCTATTACAGATGTTTGTGAGGCACCATGTGGTTGCTGGGAATTTAACTGAACCACTGAGCATCTCACCAGCCATATATATATATATAATTTTCTTAATGTCTTGAAAACATGGCAAAAATGCCTACAGATCGATAGAGTTCAGTTGTCATAATGTGATCTGAGATGAGGGGATTACAGCTGTTCCAGAGGAGATGTAAAGCCAAGGCGCCAAGGCAGGCCTTCTTCCTCAGTAACAATTCCCTGCCCAGTAACAACACCATCCACCAACACCTGGAAAACTTCACTGTTTCTTTTTCTTTAAAACACAAGAAAGGGGCTGGGAATATAATTCAGCTGATAGAGTACTTTTCTTGAATACATAAAGCTCTGGGTTCAATTCGACATACTGCAAAAACTGGGCAAATAAATAAACAAAAACACGAACTGCCAGATAAGAGGACAAAGAAGCCAGCTGCTGAGCCTGAAGATCTCAGTTCAATCACAAGGCTCCACAGGACAGAAAAGAAAGAGGTTACAACCATAAGTTGCCCTCTAACCTCCACCTGTACATCCCCCGCCCCCCAAGCCATACACAAGAGATAAAACCTTGAAGGAAAGAAATGAGATCATCCAGAGAAACAATGGCCACCGGCTACCTTTCCAGTGTGCTTTGGATGGGCCTGCCCCACATTCTCTATCTTCCTTGTAGCTGAGAATCCTGAGCTCTGTCTGGGACATTCTGATGAAACCTTAATGCCCTGGGGGTTTTGTGCAGGCTTGTAATCCCTGAACTTTGGAGACACAGACAGGCGATCTCTGTGAGTTAGGAGTCTACCCAGTGAATTATATAGTAAGACCCTGTCAGAAAGGAAGGAGGGGGGTGATTTGCATGGATGGCTTGGTACTTTTGCCCTTGTTTGGGGGCTTCCCGCCTTTCTGAGGATACAGTGGCCAACCACCAGCCAGAATGGACCATCTGCAAAGAATCTCTCCTTGCCCAAGGGGCTTCACCTAGATGCCATGTCACTTTACACTTATGATCCCTCGATCAAGGACTATCATTCCATACCCCACCCCCACCCCTTACAGCTTCTCGGGAGACTAAGGGGGTTTCCTTTGCTAGCCACAGCAGCAGCACAATGACTGTGGAAGTGGTCTTGGCACTCAGTATTTTAATTAACCTGTCTGGAGACTTTCGGAGATGGCACTCCCACAGTAGAAGCAGAAAGGCAGTCCCTATCCAGGAGGCATTCACTCTCAGCCCTATATGTCAACAGTGAGGGTCCCTGGAGGGCTACTGTCCTAAGGCAGCACCCTATTTAGGTTAAATAATGACAGTCTTCTAGTATCCACACTGGTCCCAGTAGCTCTAAATGTCTCATCACTTCTTCTGCCGATGAGACTTGCAGAGCGTCATAATACACTGCCTGCCATAAAATGTTATGTCCTTAAGTCAGTGTGAGGCTAGAGGACCACACCTAAATACCTCCTTCTGTCCCCAGCTCTACCACAGGTTGCCCAGAGGTTTAGTTAGGTCTGGAAGTAAACAACTACTTGAAGGAATCCACCATAGGAAAATTCCTTGCCCACACTTTCTAAAGAGCTCAGGGCTAGGCTGGCAACATCGTCTGGGGTGCACTGGGGCTAGCAGATAAAAGAAAAACTGGGGCTTAGGGAAGGAGAAAACCTAGAAAGGTAGTCCAAAGACACTCAAAGCCCTGAGACACTGGTGTTGAAGTACTAGAGCTGCAATCTCGGGACCTCTCACCCTTTCCCAGGCCATTGACCATGCGCAGTCCATCCTTGCTTGCTCAGGAAACACTAGCCTGTCTCAGCCAGTTTATTTAGAGATCTTACAATCAGGAAGAGGGTTAGCATCCACTTCTCTAGCTCCCTAGGGTATGTATCATTCCTAGCTCAGTTTCTGTAAAGAAGCAAGGGGGAAGGTATCTGTTCCCTGAGCGGTAGGGTAGGCTCCCATCAGCTTACAGCTTCAGAATACACAGAATCCCTTTTCTTTGCAGCTACAGCTTTGAAACACATTTCATTTTAAATCGTAAAAGTTGTGCCTGCCCATACAACGATGAACAATGGAAGCAACAGTCATTGTTCAGCAGCCGATCCAAGGTTGTATTTTAGACTACGGTTTCTAAATGTGGATGGAAAAATACCCAGAATATTCGGAGAAACAGTACAAGATCCTCGCTTGCATCATTCTGGTTTTTCAAGTTGGTGTTATTTTCCAGTTAGTAACCAGTGAACTAAACAGTTTTCTGATATTTCAAAGGTCAATTAAGGCAGATACATGAGTAACAACTCAGGAAACTATACATTTCATCTCTTTATTTCCCCTTCCACCCTCCCTGTCCATTCTTAATGATTCCTGATTAGAGAAGCAACATTTACTGTAGCTTCTAAAATATTAATTTCAACTGTTTGGGGAGGTTTCTTTCTTTTTATCTTTGTTTCTTTTTTTAATGACAGGCTTGTCCCATGAGAGGGACAAAGAGTCCTTCAACAATATAGCAACTTCAACAGCGCTGTAAAAATCTACCTGTAAGTCCGAGGTAGAATTAAAATCAGCATGTGTCCTGGAAAGAAAAATGTTAGCATTTCTGAAGACCTTACTATTTTCCTAAACTGTTCTGTGTAGATAGTTGTACCCTGCATATAACTGCTTCATGTGGCCCTCTTCAGATGTTGTATCGATTATAAATAACCCTTTCATCATAATCTTGCCATTAATTAAAATCCATATCTATGTTCTTTGTACATCTGGGAAGATGGAACCTGTACTCACATTAATAACAGTGCATGTATGTAACAGTGCATGTGTATCTATGGCAGTCTGACAGGAATCCTAAGATTTAGTTCTAGGATGTTCAAATGACTATGGCCACTAAGGCTGGGGGGGGGGGGGCTAGGCGTGAAAGAAGTCTGTGCCAGAGCAGGAGTTAGCACTTCAATGCAGGTCCGGACTGCTGCGCTGAAATCCACCTTGGTAACTTGTTCTGGGATTCCCTCCCTCTGGCGTTCACTTCTTGTACAATCTTAGATTTGGGGGCCTCTACTTAGGACTTTTTCTGAGAAAGGTTAGTCTGTCCTCCTTTTCGAGGTTCCTCCCTGGCTTTCTGCACTTGGCTGGCAGCACAGGCTCCATCAATTCCTGAATCCACCCGGGGATCCTACTGTGCCCGTACGGACATGGTCACGGGTGTCTGCTAACGCAGCCAGAGAGCCCGCCACGCCCCCCATTCCAGGATCCAGCCAGCCAGCTTCCCAGCGCTTCTGGAGAGAGGGACTCCCAGTAGAAGGCTGTTAGACCACTTGGGTCAGGAAAAGAGGGGTTTAGTGCCTTTTGGGCTTTGAGGTGGATGCCCCTGAAGTCTCCTTGCTCTGGGAGGTCACTAGAAGGCTTGGCACTGGTCGCTCCTGTTTGCCGGACTCTTCCCTCTTGGAAAAGTAGATAGGGTTAGCTCTCAGCGTCAGGAAACTTGTTTCCCACACCGGAGGCAAGCGTGAGCACGTGGGTAACACCCGAGGTTCGGGTTCCCAGCTGGTGTCCCGGGCTGTCAGGGAGCCCGGGCCTCCCTGGCGGACCGGGTTCAGGTGCCTGACATGGAAGACAAGGAGGCCAGTTCCAGCTCCAACCTGAGCGCAAAGATTAGAAAAACAGGTGTTTCATTGCCTGGCCAATTCAGTCTCTCAGTAAACGAGGCTCTGCTAGTTATCTGCTGAAGATTTAGCGAGGGGCCGTCATCTCTCGGCCAGGCATTAACTATGTTAAAGAAGGTCTCCTGGCTTGGTGAACAGCTGAGCCTCTGGGGGGGAAGAACTTGTCGGGATCCTCAGTACAGATGTTTTGTCCTCAAGACTTCCACCTTCATTTTGTCTATCTTTGCACTGAGGCAAAATACCCAGTACCTCTTCAAAGGCGTCTGTTGGAAAAGCCTGACTTGCGCCGCAGACTTCTCCGCCAACCCCCACAGAGGGTAGGATCAGGTTTCAGATCCCAGAGAGGCACTTCCACAGCCTGCGCTTCGTTTGAAGTAGAGGTGGGGTGTGAAGTAAAGGCAGGCTGCACAAATCCTGTCCAGGGCACAGTCGGTACAGAAAACCACTGCTTAACCTTAGAGGTACCTACCACTGTTTAGTTTTGTGGCAGCTCTCATCCTGAGTTTTGTGCAGGTTATTGGAAAAGGGAGTCACGAAAGGTTTTTCATACACCACTGCTACCGCCGCTGCTGCTGCCTCCGCCGCTGCTGCCGCCACCACCATCACCATAGCCACCACCACCCCAATAAGAAACTTTACTTTATCTGGTCTTTCTGGAATCTTGATGAGAGCCACAGGATATCTCTACCTCCTACTGACGTGTGTCATTAGATGGACTACGATGGAGCCCACCCAGAGTTAGGCCTCTAAGTGGCCACAACCACTGGGGAAACCACTCCTTTCTGGATTATAACCTTGTTAGGTGGTTTTGAGACACCTACACAGTCTTTTAGTTTAGTTTTAGTTTTTTAGTTTTAGTTCTTTTTCTTTCCTTTTTCCAGGTGCCACTCAGATGTGTAATTATTCCCCATACCCCAGAACGTTTTCCATTGTCCTAGGAGCTCCCAATGTCCTTACTGCCATCGGGAGGCTGGGGTGGGGTGGGGGGTGGGGAACAAGGAGGAGACAGATGTCTTATTTTTCAATGAACATTCTTAAAGGTGAGCCAAGTATCAGGATGGCACACGACTCTTCAACGAATTTATTTTCTCAGAGGCAAAAGGAGGAGCAGGGCGCATGGTTTCTGGCGCACTGCTGATTTCTGGGCCCGAGATGAAGTCTGTGAGCTTTCATTGTCTTAAGGGAAACTTAGCCTTTGTTCATCGCGATCTGCTGCCTTCTGATGAGATAACTGGAAGAGAAGGCTCTTAGAACAGGAGGGTCTCTAAACTAGAGTTTTCCCCAGAAACAGTACTTTGAGAACAGTTCGTCTGAGAACTGTTACAGGTTCACTCAGTTATTGTGTCCTCTCTAGAAGGATTATTCGTGCTGGTCTTTTTGTTTCTCGAAATAAAACCCCCGGATTTGCCCAATAGTTTAGATAATAACTCTGTAAGACGTCTAATATGTCAGTTGTTCCAACATCCTAGGCTTCTTCTATTCACATCCTTCCTCTGACTGACTACCCACTAGCTGGTTCCCATAGTAAAGTGCCCAGCAGACCTAGTCATCTTGCATCAGTCACAAACCCGAATCATTTCGAAAACATTGCCCTTTTTGGAATAAAGGCAGGCATTTATTTCATCTGGCGATGAATTTTGTCAGTGGTGTCAGGGTAAAAAAAAAAAAAAAAAAAGTCCAGCGTCGTTCTCCCTCACCCAGTCCTGCAGGCACGAGGCGCACAGCCATGGGGAAATCCTGGCCACTGTCTGGGATGCTATTCGCAAGCGTTCCTGGAGCCCCAGCGAGCCAGCCTCCGCAAGGCCGCACGCTGTGCGCAGACACCCGAGTCTAGGGAACGAGAGTGTCACTCGGCACGCGGAAGGCCTTGAGTTTTGGAGCGGCGGCGGCAGCGGGGCAGCGGCGACCCCGCGCCCGGGGCTCATTAGGAGCGGAGCTGCCAGGCTCACTGTAGGACCCGAACCGCGAGCCCAGTCGCGTGGGGGGGAAGGGAGGAGGAGCAGGGAGCAGTCTCATCACTCACCCCGATTGGCCAATGAGCTCCGCGTCTTGGTTGCCTATGACCAATAGGAAGAGGGAAAATTTGTGAGTGGCATTTGAGAAGGGCGGGAGAAAGGGAACCTGGGAGCGAAGTTGAAGCTAAACCCGGTAAGCTATAAAGAAGTTACAGGGGGGCGCTTTGGGCTCCCAATTAGGAACAGTACCGACTCCCAACAGGACGGAGGACTCGGACTCGGAAAACACCTCGCCTGTCCCCAACCTGTGTCCTCCTCCCGCTGCTACCTACTCCTCCCCCATTCGTGCCCATGGGAAGGTGGCCCAGGCACACTCTGCGGGCTGCGAGTGACAGCCGGGAGGCTGCTGCTGAGGCTCGGCAAGCGCGCAGGCTTGAAAGCAGTTAGGGGGCGGGAGCCTTAGCAGCCTCCGTGGCTCTCGAGGACGTAAGGTAGGTGAGGAGGCAAGAGCACCAGGTGATGCCCACGAGGGGCTGTCGCGCGTGCCACCTGTTAACCCTGCGCTGCGGTGCCCTGTGTGTGACTACGGGAGTCCCCGGGGGTTTGATGCGTAAGCAGCACTTCTCCAGGAACCCCTCAGACGTGAGCCCCGCAGGGGAGAGGCAGCCCGAGTCGGGGGCAGTAGAGGAATTCTGCACGGCTGGATAGCCTGGCTTGGCGCGCGCGGCCGGCCGAGCTCTCCGCAGACGTGCGTTTAGCCGTCGGTGCTACGTCCTGGACGCGGCGAGCGGAAGCCCAGCCTGTCCCGGGACCGACCTGCCCAAGTTTTAAATACCTAGGGCTGCGACGAGCAGAGTATGGGCGCAGAGGCCCTTTGGGGCCGGGTTGGCGAATTTACCGTGGGTTTGAGTCTAGCCACAGATGTCTTATTCCCTGGTGTTCTTGTCTTCGTAGTGATCTGAAAGAAGTTACCCACGATTCCTGTTTCCTACAAACCAGCTCAGAACCAGAGGAATTGGAAAACAAACGTCGGGTATTATTATGTCGATTTCCCAAGGACCAGGGTTCCCACCGCGGATCAGATGAAAAGGTTGGCTCCTCCGAAGTCCTTCCAGCATTTTATACTTAAGAGTCCCAAAGGATTGCCCGGATTTGCCGTGAAGCAGCAGCTTTCGTTTATACTTACACCTCACGTTTTCAAGAAACTGTTTTGTTTGCTGCGTTGTCCTGTCCATCATTCGTGTCTTCCCCGAACAAACGTCAGCCTCCTCGTTTAAAGTTATGTTTTTACCGAGTGTGATCTCTAATTGAAAGTTAACTTTTGGTTTTGGATGAGTCTGTGGAGTTTACGTTGTAAGAAGAAAGGGAGCCCAAGACACGATGAAAGAAAAGTCTAAAAATGCTGCCCGGACGAGGAGGGAGAAAGAAAACAGTGAATTTTATGAAC
Source organism: Mus pahari (assembly GCF_900095145.1). Lineage (NCBI taxonomy): Eukaryota > Metazoa > Chordata > Mammalia > Rodentia > Muridae > Mus > Mus pahari. The sequence continues at coordinate 16,791,772 of NC_034598.1, forward strand.
TGGCTAAATTACTGCCTTTACCCTCAGCCATCACCTCCCAACTGGACAAAGCATCCATCATCAGACTCACGACCAGCTATCTCAAAATGAGAGTAGTCTTTCCAGAAGGTAAGCGTCTGTGCCTAGATTGAATTTCGAAGGAGTAAGCCTGCCCCAGCAGCACAGAAATGTACTTGTGTTTACCGGCGCGGGTTACATTCTCTGAAAAGGGAAATTTAACCAGGCTATTTGATCAGTCAGCGCCAAAGGGCTTTCCCTGCTTTTCTTAGTCTTTCTCTTCTTCCCCGTATTTCTCTCTCCAACCCATTCGATATGTTTGGTTGGGAAATAACCCAATAGTGCTTTTATCAACATTTGGCTCAGTTGAAAGCAGGGCTAATCCAAACATGACTTTCCCTTTTGTTCCTCTCGTCGGAGATGTATCCAATAGAAATCAGGAGTACTGCCAGTTACTTATTTTTACTAGGTATAGATTAGACGTATAAACACAGTGCTAGGTAAGCTAGATAATAATTTATCAAAAAGGCCACAATTCCGCGTGGGCGGGCGCGCGTGTGAACAGTATGCGACTCCGCCAGTCTCTTGGCTGTTTATAGTAAATTGGTTCTCAGTTTTTAAGATGTACAGAGATTCCTAAATTGGAGCTTTGTGAGATGCATTTCTGGCCTTGGCGTTATCTGTAAAATCATAAATTTGTCTCAAAATAGTCAAGATTTGAGGAAAGTAGAGCAGACAGAAATGTATCCTCGGTGGTGGCTGACAAATCGAGGCAAACTCTCATAGGGCCTAGAAGTTAGAATACCAGCAGCAGATAGGATTTTAAATGGGAATTTCAGTTACTAATACTCATTGTGAGAGGCAGAGCGGCCTTCTCAGAGCATAGTCTTCTGTGAACTCATTTCTACTTAGAAGGAAACATGAATACTCTCCAGGGAAGGAGCACTTTGATCTCCCATTTGCTCACCCTTACTCAACCAAATAACAAACAGAATAGAAAAATATTTTGTTAGGGGAGGAAGTTTTAAGAATGTAAAAGAATGATTACTAGACAAACAAAACTTCTAGAGAAAGAAGTTTGTTTATTTACAAATGAGACAAATGAGAACTTCTTTTTGACCTGTTGTTGGTTTTGGGCGTTTGAGGGGTGTTATTTTTTGATGAGAGGGTTAGTTTTTGCTGGGGATGAAGTTTTCCTTCACTTGGTGTTTGTTTAAAATTTGCGAAAGTGCTGCAAACTAGCCAGGGTCACCACATAAACCTTCTAAATAGTTTATTTCTATCATCAAACCCATCAGTATTAATATATAGTTAGTTACTTGAACATCTCTTTTCACTCTGAAATCCAGGGAGGAGAGAAATTACAGTTTAGAATAGCTAAAAAGTTTTTTGTTTTGTTTTTAAGAAGAAAGGAGAAAGGTTGTAAAAACTAAAAATCACATTTCTGACCCAAACTGTACTGAAAATTGCTGATGAGAGAATCACCATTATACCACACTGCCTTCTGCTTAAAAAAAGAGATCTCCCTGTCTTTTATACTGTCAGCGCCTACTTTATAAAAATAAAGCAATTTCGAACTCCGCTGTTGCGCTGTTCCTAACAGGATTATTAGCAGTGATTTGTCAGCTACTGCGGTCTCAGTAGGCTCCCTTTCTGCGTGATTTCTAGTGGGTCTCGTCAATTATTGGTGCCGATGTCGCTTGCTGTTTGATCAGAAGCAGCATATGGTGCTGCTAGTGGGGCAGTGAATAACCGCAGGAGAATAATAGAGGGCTGGTTTCCCCAGCAGTCACAAACAGAGCCCGGGAACCCACAAGGCCGGAGGCCCTAGTCTGCTCAGTGCAGACTCGGGTGGGTTCTGAGAGGATCCGGCTGGATACTTTTGTTTGTTTTATTTTTGTATTTTTAAGAGAAGGCGCTTTCCTCTGAAGGCGCTAATTCTTAAAAATTAAAAATCGCGTTATAAAGAAATAGAAGGACTCAAATATATTCTCGTTATGAGGTCCTCTAGACGGGTAGCTAGGCCACCCCCCTTTGGCTACTTTAACGTGCTCTCTACAGTCCTCTCTCACGGAACTCTGGCCCCTCCCACTTCTCCTCTCTCCCCTCTTCTACCGCTGAGTGTGAGTTTATGAGGGGCGGGGATGGACCATGTGTGAACTCTGGGCACATCATTTATTTCGCTAGCTTCTGTGGAGTTCATAACTCACGCGCAGCCTCCACTCGATGAGCTAAACAGGATCGTCAGAACAGCTGGCACCTGGAGATGAGGTTTTAATTTCGAGGTTGTTTGAGCTTCAAAAACACTAAGTCCAAGTACAGCCCTTTACTGTATTAACGAAAACAACAACGGCAAACAATTACAAAACTCAGCTGTTTTCAAAGGAGCAAAAGAATGACAAGCCGCAAAACCAGGCACTACCTGCAGGTGGTGCCAAATTTGGGTTTAGCCTTTACTTAGGGTTCAACCTAAGCACGGGGGGTGAACTGAACACTTTACATCTCTGTAATCTTTTTGGTGATGCTAAATAGAATTTGAAGTTACTTTTCATGCATGTCGTAAAGCTTTCCCACCACATAACATTAATAAAGTTTTGTTTTAAGAATAAGCATCGCTGTTTAATTACGGTAAATATCCTATCACATTTGACATGAATTTTACAAACTGTCTAATCTCAAATGATTACAGATCTGATGGCATGACTATAGGCATAACAATGTAGTAAAACTTGTTTTTGTACATATCACACACTTTATTTATACTACTGTGTAATGCCCAATGTCTATATGGTAAGTGAACAAAAATTCTTCCACAGTTATCTGAGAGGGTGAAGGACGGTGAGTAGTCCCTGTAAGGTCGGCCCCTGTACATTTCCGCCCCTTATCATTGTAGTGACTGTTGTCTGGGTCCATGTTTTCGCATTAGTGTGTTAATTCAGAATAGGTTATCCTGAACAGTTGAGTGAGAAATGAGGGAGGGAGTAAGAAAGAAAGGGATGTGGAGATAATGATACAGGTATTTGGAATAACTAAGAATATAGTATAAAACTGGGTGTGGTGATACACACCTGTAATCTTTGCTCTTAGAGGTGGAGGCTCCAAGCAGGAGCAATTGTGGAGATGCAGGTGGAGGAAAAATGAGGAAGGAGAAGGAACAAACTTTGGATCAGCATTAGAGATTAAATTTTATAAAAAGGAAAATCCAGGAAGAACACTCTGAGGTCATTGAAAACGCTTATCTTCTGTTTAATCACATTCGATCTAAAAATTGTCTTGAAACAGAAAAAATGAAGAATGTAAAAAAAGTACAAATTTTTGTTGTTATCAAAACTAGGAAGATGTATTAAGATATTAAAAAAACAACGACATAACTTTATATGCAAAAGAGGACAAATTCAACTTTCAAAGACATACATATTTTTATCCACTTTTACTGTAGTTTTGGCCAGGGACATTTTGTCATGCAGAATAAGCTGTAAGATCAGATATGGCTCCAAATCTTTAACTGTTTTTAATCTTGGTAGTATCATTATGCCATTGGTAGTATCATCGCCAATATGTCTATGAAAAATAAAAATAAGCACCAGGGTTGAAATTAGTAAATATTTATAAACCAAGTTCCCAAGTCCTACAACATTCATCCAAAACCTGAAGTCCTTAATCATTTTTTAAGTTAACTCAAAAACAACAAACAAACAAACAAACAAACAAAACACCCTTAAAGAATAAAAAAAGCTCGGTTTCCCACGTGGATATGTGATTTAAAGCTGTTTTTCTTGCTGCTCCGGGAAATGATTGAGCATTGGGTTTCCATGTTTATTTTCTAACACAAGTTTTTCTCATTTAAAGCCTCCTTTAAACACATTTTATGCTCAAGTCTGGTTTTCTCTGCTTAACTCCAGTTTTGATGTTCGTTTTAAGTAGGTGCAGAATTAAACGGCGTGCAAGGCAGATTTATGACTAGAATGTGTACATTCTGATCAATGATTTTTTAAAAGAAGATGGGTGTATCACAAATTAAAAATAAACAACAAACGGAACATCATAAGCTATGGTGGGATGCTTTCAAACGCGGCACAATTATCCATCTTAGACTAAAACTTAAACATATAAGGGTAGATCTTATTTTTAGGGGGGTTGTTTTTACATTTCGGGGGAATCTTGATATCTTTTGCAGTCAGATGCAAGTTCCGAATGCAAACTCCTGGATTCTTGCTGTATTCCCTTATGGGCCCGGTATTTCTCAAGAGGAGACAGACAGTAACCATAGCGATTATTTAGGTGGGCCACTTTAACAGTATCTTGGACCGCCAGTTGTTTAGGATCAGTCCGGTTACTCCGAAGTTGCTAAGGGAATGGGTAGAATGGGGTAAACTTTTTTCACAGGTTTGACATGCTGGCGGGTTTGACACTCTGGTGGTTCTGTTCAGACCCTGGCTGGCTTTTTATCTCCGACCTTACCACACTTTTTTTCCTCCGCGGAAAGCTCTCAGCCCAATAGGTACAAGTGATATGTCGGATTCTGTTTTTGAATCATGTCTTCTTGAAGTCTGGGTATGGTTTCCAAACCTTCCTGTTCTTAAGTTCTCAGAGAACTGGCGGAGTCTCAAGCCCTATCTAAAGGTCAGGCTTTGCTAGATAGATACCAGAGTGTGACACATCCTTTGTGCTGCACAAAGCACTACCATTCTTCAGGGTAGTTTTAGCTTAAAGGAGATCGGTTCTTTCCCTCATTCCCAGCAGGACGGGATCCGTAGGTCGCCAGGTGAGGAGCTGCCTTGCTTGGAGGCGAGGGTCTTCTACCGAGGGGGCATTATCCAGCCCACGCATTCCCGAAGACTAAACTTTACGACGACACCCTCAGCCTCCATACAGGACACTTGTTCCCGGTTTTAAGCTAAACCCGAGGAAACCCCAATTTCTTGGAGTGTTGGATAAGGCGCGGCGGGTGCGGGCTGGGTTACAAAGCCTGGTTGGCAGTTACTGTTCTCCAACCGGAAGCGCAAACGCTGGGTTGGGATAAAGCCGGGGGAAACTAGTGACCCGCGGCCTTCAGCTGCGAACAACACAAACACTGGAAGATTCCTGGCACAGTCATCGCTGCTCCGGCCGGGGAGAGGCGGGCAGGCAAGGGTAGGGCACGCACCGGTACAGCGCTGGCCTTGCGGAGGTAGGTCGCAGGAGCCTTTGCGAGCCCCGTCTCAAGCAGTGACCTGGGACAGTTCCTAGCGCTAGCGGAGACGCTGCTGCGCCTTGTTGATGGACAAAGTGCTCTGCCCTGGAACTGCGCCAGGAGCTGGTCCGACGCAGGGCACCGATTCCTTGCCCTTCTCCCCCCCAGAGAGCTCTGCTGTTTAACCGGGACAAACGAGAACCCAGAGGCTGCTTGATGCCACAGCCCCAGGAATGCCAGCGCAGAACTTTCAGCCCTGGCGCCCACACGTGGTATTTGGGGTTTCGGGTTTTCTTTTTCACGCATTCCGCCTAAGTAGCAACCACTAGCCTCAGGGGACCTGAAGTTAGAAGGAGGTGGAAGGGCTTGTATCACCCTTGTCCTCGGTTGTAGACGGGTCACAGGAGACCTCCCTATTGCCTCAGAGACACACTAGGCATCATGGAGAGGACATATTTTTATGGAGACGCCGTGCTAATAAGGGAGGAAAGAAAGACGGGGCCACTACAACAAGCTCTTCTCTTTCCGGCCAGCAAAGGAGGCGGTGATGCCTAGCCTGTAATCTGTATTTTGTCAAGGGCATGAAATTCATTCGAAGAAAAAGCCCGATCAATTTATTTTTGCTGCCTGCAATAACACAGCTGGATGATGCTTTGAGCGCGCGCTAGACTGGGGCTCATCATTCATTCACCAAGAACGGGCCTAAATGGTGCCTGTGGGATTAGGTCAATTTTAGTGGATCTACTTCGCCTCATTTGGTTACTAATTGGTTTCTTGTTTTATAAATCGAAATCTCATTTTCAGGAAATTACAAAACCCGCGCAGTCAGTCCATTGAGGTAATCCTTGGGTCAGGGGGTATTTAAATGGAAATGGCTCAACCGTGCACCAAGGGTAAAGCAACAGTGAAACTTGCTTGGGTATTCACATGAAATGTGAGCTAGCCCTTTAGATTCATAATAGATACACCCCTTCTAATAATACTTATGTAAATATGATAAACCAGATTTTAAGGAAAGTGAGGGGCCTGAGAGAAGCAAAATTTATCTGCTGAGGTTAATGTGGCATATCTTGGAAATCTTCCAAAATAGATTATGTTTTCCTTTGTCTTCAGCCACTTTAGCTGGGGAAAATCCTTTTGTCTGAAACCTGATTTAGTTATCGCCTCCCTCACAGAGAGCCTTTTCTCCTTTGCAAAACCCTGTTCCCTCTGCCTCACCAAGTTACAAGGGAATCTTTAGATCTTGTTCTCACTGTAATCCCGCCGCAAAAGGAGCTGGTTCCTCCTCATTTTAAACAGACAATCAAAGGATTTGCGAATTTTCTGCGGTAGGTCAAGTGCAGAAACGAAATCTCAACCCCCCCCCCCCTTGCCAACTGAAACTGGGTGCTGGGGCGCTTCATCGAAGCAAAGAGGTGAGAGGGTCCTTGGCAGCACTTTAAGACTTGGGAAATGAGAACCTTAATCTGGTTGGGGGGGGGTGTCCTCCACATTTTGGAGGGTGAGCTCCTCCCTTGGTGAGATCCACCGGTAGAGCCCGGCAGTCAGTTCCTCATAAAACATTAACCCAGACTCAACCGTGTGACAAGTTTCCTCTGCCTACAAAAGGGAACGCAGCCTCTGTGAAAACAAGTTTCCTCCCAGGTGTGTGTGTGTGTGTGGGGGGGCGCAGAGTAGGGAGAGGAACTCCCCTGTTAGCTCGCACCCGCTCGGGCTGCTTATTAACCTGTGGGCAAGTCTTGTTTTCCCTCGTAGGCGCATGCTAATGAGGGCGCAACCCGGCAAAGCAAAACAGGCATCTAGAGTTCTTAGGCAGGGTCATTTTACACGCCCCCGCCAACCTCCAACCCTGCGACCCCACCCGGTGATTTGCAGGCGGCTTCAGGTGACCCTCAAATTTTTCTATTAAAGACGTTTGTTTGCCTAAAACACAGGTTTCGCCAGCTTGAGGGGGCGACTAGGACTAGTCCCAGACAACCGCAGCCCTCAGATCTCTAGAGGACCAGCGGGAATGTCCTGCCCTCTGATCCCAAGAAGCTTCTGGTTTGTTGGGCTCTGCGGGGCCCAAGGTCGATGCCAACCAAGTCCTCCGCACTCCCAGCAAGGTCTTTTCTCTTTTCCTTAGTGTGGCCAACTCCAGCTACTTCTGGATTGGAGACGAAATCCAGGAGGATGAGTTGGGAGGGGAGGAAGGGAGGCGGCAACACGAAGGGGTGTGTATAGGTGGCTGAGACCCGACCCTTCAGTACTTACTGGCTCACCCGGGTAACTGGGGCCAGATTCACAGTGTCGCCGGGGGAGGGGAGCTGGGCGTGCTGGGGTGTCTGGAAGGATCACGCGGCGCTATGGAGGGAGGAGGAGTCTCAGGAGTGGAGCCGCGGTATTTGCAGAGCAGTGCGGAAATCGTTAGATTTATTTAGGTGTGCAAACACCCAGAAAGACCCCATTTGAGCCTAAGGGGCGCTAACTGTTACTCGTTGTCAGGGTTTTTAATCACTTGCTTAGGAAACAGGTCCTAGCTAAACACCTTCAAAAAACTAACCGAATGTTTTATTGTGAAAAATTATTTTCTTTTTACATATTACAAATCCAGCATGTTTGTCACGGTGTATGTTTCAGAGTATTTGCTCCTAAGGAACTAGATCACCTTTAAAAACAACGAAGTCTTGTTTGTGATGTAAAAATGAAAGATTTAACTAGTAGAGTACTTTTATCAGCAACAGTTAAAAGATGGCCATAAATAGTTTAACATGCTTTTGCAGGTTTTTTGTTTTGGTCTTGCTACGGGTAGTAGACCATATTGCATATGATTATATAAGGAATCTTACATAAATATTTCTTAAGGCATATTTAGAAAAAGATTTTGCCAAAGGCTTGAAAGGTTGACGTGCTAAGACAAAGGGGGAAAATGACCTGGCTTTGTTGATAGATGGTACTAGAGTAGTAGAAAAACCGATTCTCTAGGTTCGGAATAGAGCGAAAATAGCCAGAAAAGTTCTTGTTTTTCTTTTGGGAGGGAAATAAGGATATGGGATAAGACCTGGGCTCCCAGAGAAAAGAAAAAGAGAGATTCTATTGAAATAGAAGCAGAAAATTATCTACAAACAGGTTTCTCCAAGAATATTCAGGTCAGGCTAGGGGGAAACTGATGTCTAGAAAGCCCCGCAGCCAATCAGAAAGGTTGCCAGGACTGAACCCATGCCGCTGGTGGCCTCTGGTTTTTGTTTGTTTGTTTGTTTGTTTGTTCGCGTGTTGTGTGTGTGTGTGTGCGCGCGCGCGCGCGTGCATGTGACAATTGCGTTGACAAAGTATGAGGAATCTCTCGGGCTGCTTAAAAGGACAAGGATGAAAACTGAAAACTTGGGACTAGAAATACCCCCTTCCTGAGCTAAACAGAACAGGAAGCCGCTCAAAGATAGAGCTGGGATTGTCCAGAGCGGGAGCCACTAGAACTTATGGGCAAGAATTGCCAGCTGACCCAGTCCCCCATTCCCTCAGATCAGATCCATAAAGCGGCGGTGGTAACCCACGCTGCTCCGCTCCCAGGGCGAGACAAACCGCTCTCCAGCCCCCGGACTGCCTACAGGACCTGGGTTCTTTCGCTAATGTTTGTGTGTCTCCACAGGGCTTGGGGAGGCGTGGGGCCACACCAGTCGAACCAGCCCCTTGGACAACGTTGGTCGCGAACTCGGCTCTCATCTACTCCAGGTACAGAGACGCAAGACTCCTGGTCGCCCAGGCACTATCGGAGCTTTTGCTTTTCTGGGGTGGTGGTGGTGCACAGCGGAGGGGACATTCCAATAGCTCTCACTAAGTCTGAGCTCTTAATCTAGCTGGATGAGCTAGTGATGCCTGCTTCTGGAGTCTGAAAGCGAGGCAAAGTGACAACCAAGACTTTGGGTTTGCAAATCAGCCTGATAAGGCCCCAGCGGGATTCTGTCCAGAAGAAGGGGTTCTGTTTGTCTAGTTTCGGCTAAGAAACCTGAAATGCTCTGCGCCAGGCCTGGGAGGTAGTGCTCGGCAAGCATCTGAAATGAAGAATTTGCAAAGGAAATAACCAGAATCTGCAGTAAATGCCCTCAGTGCTTTAAGCCGGCGCATTCCAGATCCAGCTGCGTCTGCAACTCATTTGGTCTCTTCCCAGTAGTTCCCAGGCGTCCTCCCTTTGCCAGCGCTCCCCACTTTAGCCTGGTCCAAGCTCTGTGGAAATCCTACACACACACACACACACACACACACACACACACACACACACACACACACGCACGCACGCACGCGCGCGCGCGCAATGAGTTTAAACAATATGAGATGACCATTACTTTGTTATTTGTAGTCCATTGGCCGCTTAACTCCCAGAACAAATATTTTAAATAATAACGCCCAGTGGCAGTTTTAGGTGTGACACTTGTTTTCCATCCTACATCCTCTATTATTATCAAGTCCACTAGGGTCCTCTAGAGTGGTATCCTGGATCTATGAAGCCTAGAGGAACCAGGCAGCGGGAAACTTCCCATTGCTCCTTTTCCCCTCTCTCTCCTAGACACCAAATAGATTTTAGTTTTACTGAACAAAGAGAGCTTGGGTGAATGTTTCCCACTTATGGCCTCCATTTTGAATGTATCTAGAAAAGCCTATGTATGGCTCTCTTCACTGAAACATCTTACCTCAGAGTAGGTACCTGGGTCTCCCATGCCATCTCTCCTTGCTCCTGCATATGTTTTTTTTCCCTAGGAGTTTGAGCAGGGAAATAGCTTTTGACCCCTATGCCTGTCCTGCTTTCTTTGCTCCCTTCACTAAGCAGTTCTTCCTTAAAGCCCTGAAGTTCTTCACTCCCCCTCTCCGTTGGCACCACTTCCCTACAGTCCGGATTTTCCCTCATTGGGCTCCACACAGGCTCCACATATCAAGGTTTTACCTGAATTTGTTCAACCAACAGACACTGGAGGATCAATTGTGTGCCACACCAAAATCCCTGCCCTCTTGGTAATTCCCTTCTTAGATGTGTTCATTTTTAGTGGTTCTGTAGAGTTTCTGGTGGTGTAGACATTACAGAGGAAAAACAAGATAGGGAAAGAGGGGGCTTCCTTTCAGTTAGGGAGTGCTCTGCATTGGGGCAAAGACCAGAAAGACACTAAGGGCAACTCTCTAGTTGGTCCTGTTTCTACAATAGCATAATTTCCTCAATTTATCTTTTCTTCTTCCTGGTCTCTTTTGAAAACTTTACACTATTGGCTGTGATGCGATTTTAATAAACTCCTAACTTTGTTTCTTCTCTCACAGCTTCAAAGCCTCTGGAAGGATCTATACTAGCACTTGTCACCTGTACTGTTTAGCCCCTATGATCCCAGCTGGTCTCTAGTCTACACTACCTCCCAGGCTCCCAACTTTTGTTTTCCACTGCCAACTAGACATATTTAAGACAAGAATGTATTATCTCCCTTTCCTGATTTCTATTTACACAACATCTGGATTTTCAATTGGAGAGATGACAGGGACTCACAACAAAATCTCAACTTCTCAAAGTTTTCAGCCTTGGTTAATGTTGCTGTCTTCTGCTTAATATCTTTACTGAAACCAGGAAATCAACCTTAGTTTTTGTGTCTGCCACCAGATTAGCATGACATTTGCATACAGTATCATCATTAAATTAGACTCTCCCTTTTCTTAGACCCGATTTTAGTGTGCACTACATGGGCTGCTCATCCTGACTCCTGTAGGTCATTCTTCTAGGAAAAGAAGACATGAAAACATATTATTCTCTTGGTTAGAATGTCTGTTGGAATTACAATGTCTGCAGGAACAATTGCAGGGTCTCATTGACATTCCAAACTCTAAAACTCCACTGAGTATATAAGTATGTAGCCCTACCAAAGACCAGTTCTTAACATAACAAGTCAACCCACCCCTCAGTACTTGACTTCATTACATCATTTCTTCTGCTTAAGGTGCCCTTCTCTTTAGACCCTCTTCAATGGTCTGCTGAAACTCAAAAGTGAGGCCTCTGTAATGCTTAGTTTCTGGCTCTCTTACCTGTTTATCACTATTGACTTAATTGTGTGGTCAATGCATTAATTTATGTTCCCTGAGAGCTGTCTGAGTTACACTAGATCTCCATTGCCTTATTCACAGAGATGAAGGGGCAGGGACAGTCTAAGAAGTTTCTTTACAAAGAGCCTGCCAGCTTGATGCATCTGTGTAAACATATACAAACACACACGCTGCTGTAACACTACTTTACAGACTAGCTGCTCAGAAAAGCCTCTCATCTCCTAAATCCCCCCTCTTCTGACTTTTTCCAGAGTCTTCACCAGCTTGCTTCTGTCTATAACATCAAATTGCCAGCGCTCCCATGTCGACCAATGTCTGTTGCTCTAGATCTCCTCAGTGCTGATCACTGCCTCTATGGACCCTTCAATACTGACACAGGTTCTTACAGGAACCACTGTCCTCAGGGCTGGACCTAGTTCCCCTGAAGGCTGAGATTCAGCTCCCATACCCAGAGCCTTTGTGTGCATCTGCCACAGATTTCTTTTTCCATCTCAGGGCATCAGCCTTGTCCATAGCCTCACTCTGAACTGTCAGCCTGCTGAACACTTACAGACCTGGGGGGTTCAAAAGAGGAGATGCTTGTGGTTGTTCTCTGCCCTGCTTCTGGCTAGTCTGTCACAGTCTTATGTTTCCGTACTGACTGTTTTCCTCCCTTCATTTCTTCAGCTCTCTCTCTCTATTTCTGCCTCTGCAGACTCTGGATGGCTTCATCTTCGTGGTGGCCCCAGATGGGAAGATCATGTACATTTCAGAGACAGCTTCAGTTCACCTGGGCCTTTCTCAGGTAGGTGAGTGGTTCACCAGTCCAGCCTCCAGTGTTCACAGCTGGAATTGTGCGGGAGGACTTCCCCAGTCATTTTATATCTGCATTTGGGCACTGAAAACATCTTAGGTGACAGACAGGATGACTCAGTAGCTCCGCTCCTGGACTGCCCTTGTCCCTTAGCATCTATCGCAGACTCAAACAAACACAACTTTTGGGAGTTCTTACCATAAGCCAGACATGGTGGGAGGAGTTTACATACTTATGCTGTTTTACCAGACCTTACAAGGGATGTGACTGTAATGATCATTGTTCTCATCGCTACTGATATTTATGATTATTTTTCAGGTAAGGAAGCTGAGAGACAGATAAGATTCAGGTAGCAAGTAACAGCCTATTCCTTCTTTACGGTCCCATTGACCCCTTGATCCAAGTTTTCAGCTTCTTTCAGGGGCATTGCACCATTGCAGAGATAGTGACATTCTCCTCTTTACAGGTAGAGCTGACTGGGAACAGCATCTATGAATATATCCACCCTGCTGACCACGATGAGATGACAGCAGTGCTCACAGCCCATCAACCCTACCACTCCCACTTTGTACAGGGTAAGGCAGTCAGGCCTTAAGCTTCTGCCCCTGCCAGTCAGCTTGGAGTTTTCTCCTGATTTAGCTTTCGCTGGGGCTGTTGCTTGGGGGCTGCACCTCTCTCCTCCTGAGCCTCCCTCTTCTTTCTCACAGAGTACGAGATCGAACGCTCCTTCTTTCTAAGGATGAAGTGTGTTTTGGCCAAGCGGAATGCTGGCCTCACCTGCGGTGGCTACAAGGTGTGTGGTACAGATTGAAGGTGTACTCTGAGGGTGGCCAGGCAAGGGCGAGGCTTCTGGGGCAGGAAAGGTTGGTTCAGAAGGTTGTGTGTCCAGAACTTTGTAGTGAGGCCCTCAGAGCTTCACTATGGTCTTTAAGCTTTGTGGGAACCTGGGGAACACTTAAAAGACAGTCTCTGCAGGGTCTGCAAACTGGGTTGCTTTTAGAGAGGAGCTTGACAGTTCAAAAACCGTCAAGTTTTTGGTCCCTCAGTCGTTTATGTCCCATGGAAGTTAAGAACCAAAGCCTTAGCTGTAAGCTGGGATTCTCTAGTTGAAAAGCCAACATCTTTGGAGAGCAGGATCCTTGCCCTGATTTACCTGTGATAGTTTGGTGGGAACCACCCACTTGCCTCTCTGTCTTTATTTTCTTTCTTTACACGACTTCCCCATGGCTGTGCAGTCACTTTTTGGGGTGAGGGAGCACCAAAGCTTTTGTGGCCCAAGTGGAACCTTACAGGTGTTTCAACTCCTCCCCTTCAGTTAGGGATCTCTTCCCGATCTCTTGCCCCTCCCCCTCCAACACAGGTCATTCACTGTAGCGGCTACCTGAAGATCCGCCAGTACAGCCTGGATATGTCTCCCTTTGATGGGTGCTACCAAAATGTGGGCTTGGTGGCTGTGGGTCACTCCCTGCCTCCGAGCGCTGTGACAGAGATCAAACTACACAGCAACATGTTTATGTTCCGAGCCAGTCTGGACATGAAGCTTATTTTCCTGGACTCCAGGTGAGTAGGCAGCCAAGAGAGAAGGAGACTCTGAACAATTGCAGCACTAAACAATGGCGGCATTTGGCGAGGGAGAGCTGTCCCTTGATCTTACTAGCTCATTTTTCCGGGTGGGATATCTAACCAGGTTTGGAGAAATGGAGGCGGGAACCCAGGTAAAGTGTGATGGAAAGTCCTCCATTCATCAGAAGGGTATTTCCCCCTCCCCCCTCCAGGGTGGCAGAGCTGACTGGATATGAACCTCAGGACTTGATTGAGAAGACCCTGTACCATCACGTGCATGGCTGTGACACCTTCCACCTGCGCTGTGCACACCACTTACGTAAGGCCCCACACTGGTCTCAGTAGAACTGCGTGGGCGGAAGTCCATCAGATTGCTGATAGCTCTTCCTAGAGGGGGTAGAGGTGGTAGCAGAACAGAGACTCCGAAAAGGACTGCTACGTCCCTGTCTGGTATTTCTGACTTAATGGAACTGCTAATACTAACGGAGACAGGGGCAAGGAGGGTGTTCCCCTAGTGGGGTTTTATTCTTCACCTGCAAACATCACTAAAGATGAGAACTGTTTAAATAACCTAGGCTAAGTTTCTCATGCGCATTAACTCACCTGGTTTTTATCTCCCAGGACGGAGGATTTAGGGCTGGATTTCTGCAGTAGGAAAAACCAGTCTGGGAAAACCCTTAACTTGCAGTGTTTTCCTCCTTGCTGGTGTGGAAGACAGGGGCACCAGGGAGGGGCTATGGCAACAATTAGCATATAATAGGTATCACTCTGTGGGACTCCGGACTCAAGGCCCGGTAAACAAGTCAATCAACTGATTGGGAATTTGTTCCTAATCTCTCCCACCTGCACTGATGCAGTTATTACAGCGCAGAAACCACCCAGCACTTGGGACCTGTCGGGACAGGCAGTTCATCATCTGCTTCTGTCTTCCAGTGTTGGTGAAGGGACAAGTGACCACCAAGTACTACAGGTTCTTGGCGAAGCATGGCGGCTGGGTCTGGGTGCAGAGTTACGCCACCATCGTACACAACAGCCGCTCCTCCAGGCCGCACTGCATCGTCAGTGTCAACTACGTCCTCACGTGAGTGCCATAAATGCCGGTCTGGGACGACCTTCTCTGACAGAGCGTGTGTTTTGGTGTGCATGCCCAGACTCCGGTTTGGTGCTGGTTGTTCTGCACAGCCTCAGGTCAAAGGCTTTGAAGTCCCCCTTCGTTGTTTTCTAGGAAAAGATTTAGGAGCCCCCCCCCCAATACTGTCCATATTTGCTTTCTTTTTTCTCTTAACCTTTTCAAGCGAACCCTGTATTAAACAAAATTTAATGCGACAGAAAGAAAAGAGAGGGAGAGAGGGAAGGATCCGCCGTACGGAGCCATTTACTGGTAACAAACTGGACATCTGTTTCACTTTTTCAGATCTGGGGTTTGAAGTTCTTAATTTTAAACAGAGTCTCCAATCAAAGTTAGAGTTCTGAAAGAGTATCTCCCCCCACCCCTTGAACCACAAAGGGGGCCTGAGTGACCAAGAGAGTCTAACTTTAACTCCTAGAAAGTAAAGGCTACGGGTTAAGCTACAAGAATTTCTGAGTGCATCTTTACTGGATCTGCGGGGTGTGACAGACAGGGCAGCTGCTGCAGCTGCATTGGATCCTTGTTCTTTCCAGAACTGTGCCTTACAGCTTATCACGTGGTCTAGCATGTGCCTGCTGAAGAAAGCATATTCTGTACAGTATGAAAGTAAAGTTGTATAGGGCTGAAATCTTTATAAAGAAATCTTTTGTGTGTACAGTTTATTTATTTTTTAAGGCATTGAAAACTTGTGATTTTATGGGACCTTCGAAATTCTTTCCTTTGGAAGCACTGACACACCAGACACTTAGCAGAAATGCTATGTGTCTTGACATGAGGAAGTTGGCTAAAGGATGCTCTTTGGAATAGAGTATAGTAGTCAAGATGAGGCTTGGATTCATTCCATATTGCTTTAAATTGTCAAATAAAAATATAGCTGCTGGAAATATACTTAGTGCTTTGTTTAAGAAGAATAACTCGGTAGACTCAGCAAATGAATTTGGTTTAAGCAAGGATTGCTTATTTAAGAGTAATAGATGAAAAAGAATAATAGATGGCTACTTAGCATATTTTAATTGTTCACTTTTTAGTAAACCATGTTAAAAGCAATATTTGACATTTGTAATAGCAAAAAAGTAATGTGTTTTATTACAGAGTAAAAACATACCATAACTTTGGGTATCATGAAACAAACTATCTACCTAATGGCCACAGTTTTTCATATTATGATAATAAACATAAGAAACTGGCAAGGTATAATTTATAAGATGAACTTGTGAAACAGAAGCAGCAAAGGGTGAAATTGGCTTACCATGGAAAAGAAAAAAAACCTTTAAAGAAAGTGCTTTGTATGTCTGAGATAGCAAAAGTATTTTATATAACCTCTGCTCTCTGGTGGTGACCATGGTCAGTAGTCATCATCACACAGACCCCTATCAAAGATCCGAACACAAGTCCTACCTCCTAATGGGTAAACCTAATTTGTTAGGATTCCTTTTGAAATGTTTTGTTTTGTTTTCCAGTGGGTAAGTATTCTGTTTTTCTTCCATTGTCTATGTCATTCTTTACATATTTCTTGAGAGCTGTAGAAATAGACCCTCAACTTTACATAGGATTAAAAGGCTGTAATAAGCATAAATACATGACTTACAGAAGGAAAACTAGTGTGGCACACATTTGCTGAACATTGTTTACCTCAACTGAAGATAGAGGGGAGCACAGGTGTGTATATGCACAAGCACCCAAGATGGAAAGCTACAGTCAGTTACCCCTCCCCTTTAAAAATGTTTCAGCTCCAATTCCTTGCATAAAAATTCTCAGAACAATTTTTATAGCTGCAAATGGATAAGTTGCTTCATATGAAATGCCATCAGTTGGCTCTGTGTGTTGATGGAATTTCCATAACGAACAGGTTGCTATTTGATGTGTATATCACACATCTGGCTGGACATTACTACTTTACGTTGTCTTAGCAGATTAAATAGATGGCTATTGATTCTTTATGATATTAGCAAATCACATTTGCTCCTCGGGCTACTTCTCCATGCAGCCAGAGACTGGTAATGTGAATCCTTTCCAAACACACCATCTCAAAGTGCCCTTAAACACTAAGCAAGCTCTGAAATAACTTGATGCTCCAGATGTTTTCCAAATGTAAACATTTATATAGTGTACACTTTGAAGTGATTTTCATGACATGAAAATAGAGGGAAAATTTAAATAACCAGTGGTCAAATGAGAGTGTGATACTTTAGTGGAAGCTATGTTGTGAGAAGTTTTTTTCTTCTTCTTCTTCTAATCTCCTGATGGCAAATTTATTTTTAAAATATACTTAGGAAAATCAGTCATTATTATTGAATAAAATCACCAATGAACAGAAATCTAACATTGCTTTAATAAGCACCTGCAATAGTGCTTGCAGGAAAGGGTGGATGATTTTAGAAAAGGTGTCGTATACCTTCTGCCTTACTGGCTTCTATATGAACACTGTATTTTGCTGATCTGGAAAGAAAGATGAGAAGACACCATTGCTACAAGTATTCTTGGTTTCTCCAGTGTCTGAGGTTCAGTGGAACAACAATAGCGCTTTTATAACATCACTCCATGATAAAACAAAATCACAACTAGTTTATGATTTCTATAAGACATGCATTATCTGAGAGAGTTCTCTGCCATGTAAAGACCATATATGAGTGCCCACAGCTTTCAAATGTGTGCTAAGCTCTAGAGGTACCCTGTTCCTAGTATTAGGAGGATAGATACATTGAGAAAGTAACTCCAGTGACGGCTGGGGAGAGGCCTGAGAGTATAAAGTACAAAGGGAAAGTACAATGTAGGAAGACTTTAGTCTGGAATTCATATGTACTTCAGTTTAATTGGTAGTAGTAATTATTCATAGCTAGTTCAGATGGAAAACATTAGTATTTAATGCAAAGAAAATTGAAAATGTGAGACACCCAATAAACTATGAAAAGTAATTGAAAAGAAAATGGAAAATTCTGGTTCTCTTTATAATTACAGACTTTGTATATTTTAAAATTCAAAAATGCTCTTCTACTCTTAAGATAAATCTTAAAATATCGTAACATTTTTTCCAGACTTAGATGTTGAATGACTAGTGCAATGTTGACACTTGCCACTCTTCTCTTGTGTTTTTCTATAGCTGTATGTGGTTGATGTTTCGTGTATACATTTCCTACTAAATAATTTCAAATAAAGTTATGGACATTGTGGTTATTACATCCTTACATGTCCTGTANAGCTACTGTACCACCTATGATGGCACATTTTTAGTATTCTCAATTACTGCCTATTGAAGCTATCAAAAGTATAGCTTAGCACTAGTTTATGTGTGCCATT
>NC_034598.1:16813454-16825186 GCF_900095145.1 Mus pahari
CTTCCCTTCCCTTCCCTTCCCTTCTCTTCTCTTCTCTTCTCTTCTTTCCTTTTCTTTTAAACAGAACATTTGTCTGTTTTATTCAAAGGAAAAAAAAAACAAAATTTTAATCTACTTTAAGTTTAAGTAATGAATTAGTTGCACCAGCATGAATTTTTCATGGAAAGCCACATTAGTCGTACATCATGGATATATGTGCAGTGTGATTACAGAAGCATGGTGAGAGCAGCGCCATACTTTTCAATTCTCTTCTGCATTTTCTTTTTTCCTTTTCTTTTTTTTTTTTTTAGCCTTAATGATCTTTATTGTCTTTTTAAAAAGATATTTTCTTTATTTACATTTCAAATGTTATCCTCTTTCTTAGTTTCCCTTCCAGAACCCCCCCCATCCTATTCCCCCTCCCGCTGCTCCCCAACCCACCCACTCCCGTTTCCTGGCCCTGGCATTCCTCTATACTGGGGCATAGAATCTTCACAGGACCAAGGGCCTCTCCTCTCATTGATGACTGACTAGGCCGTCCTCTGCTACATATGCAGCTAGAGCCATGAGTTTTCTTTGGTTGGTGGTTTAGTCCCAGGGAACTCTGGGGTTACTGGTTAGTTCATATTGTTCCTCCTAGTGGGCTACACACCTCTTCAGCTCCTTGGGTACTTTCTCTAGCTCCTTCCCCGAGCCTTATGGGGAGGGGTATGATATGTATGTCCCACTTAGAGTTGAATGCTCTACAACTGTAGGGTTTCTGTGTTAAGTGTCACCTACTACAAGAAGAAACTTCTCAGATAAGGGATGAAAAATGCTCTGATCTGTGGGTAGAGCAATAAGTAATCAGGAGTAATTTTAATAGTAAGCCTATATAGCAGAATAATACTGTTAGTTTTTTCCCTAGGACTTATGGCTTATCTTGCCACAGGTTCTTAGCTTCTGTAACAATGACAGATATGGGTTCCATCTCTTGGAGTAAACCATAGATTCAATTAGAAAGGAGTTGGTTGTTCCTATAACATTTGTGCCACGATTGCACTAGTTGGAATATTTTATCAGACCAGTCATTATTGTAGCCCTCAGAACTCTAAGCTAGATGAGCTATCTATTGCCTCAAATATTCATTCTTTTTCTTTGTGATGACACCATTAAAAAATCCTATCTTGAAGAGATTTTAAAGTATCAAATATTTTGATGTTAACACTGACTATCCTATCATGTAATGGAACATCAGAATTTATTATTCCTATCTAGTTATAACTTTATGTCCATAGAATAATCTGTCCTCATTCCTCTTTGTCACCTGAAGCTGGAATTAAAGGGTCTGTGCCAGTGACAGCATCTGCACTGGCTGGTTTTGTGTCAACTTGACACAAGTAGAGTTATCACAAAGAAAGGAACCTCCCTTGAGGAAATGCCTCCATGAGATACAGCTGTGAGGCATTTTCTCAATTAGTGACCAAAGGTGGAGGGCCCAGCCCATTGTGGGTGGTGCTATCCCTGGGCTGGTCGTCCTGAGTTCTATAAGAAAGCAAGCTGAGCAAGGCAGGGGAAGCAAGCCTGTAAGCAGCACCCCTCCATGGCCTTTGCATCAGCTCCTGCATCCAAATTCCTGCCCCCTGTGAATTCTTGTCCTGAATTCTTTTGGTGCTGAACAGCAATGTGGAAGTCTAAGCTGAATAAACCCTTTCCTCTCCAACTTGGTTCTTGGTCATGATGTTTTGTGCAGGAATGCAAACCCTGACTAAGACAGCATCTTACCTTTATATGAGGATTTATTTATTTATCCTTTACATGAGGATAAAGGTTCAGTTGGTTGAGAAAAAGTCAGAGGAGGAGGGTTGAGTTAAGTGAGGAAGGCTTGTGGTGGTCAGCCCATCCAACTCCAAGATGGGATTTAATGTGAATTCATGATGAAAAACTAAAAAGCTGCCTTGACATCACTTTTTCAGAACTGTCTGTTCAGATATTAATATTTTGCTTTTAAAGCATAGTGATGACATTTTATCAGAGATATTTAATGAATGACATATAATTTTCCCTTTAAGCCTTATTAAAGACATTTACAACAATAATAATAGAGCTCCAATATTTTTTCTGATTTCTTGCATCTCTCTTGATTGATATGTTATTGCTGCTGCTCATTCCATTTTTACTACCAGGTTTTATATTTATGGGCTAAATCAGATGTTAGAGAATTGGTCAAACAAACCATCCTGTTTATCATATTTTACACAAATTACCTTTTTTATTTGGGTATTTCCAGATTTGTGTGTGTGTGTGTGTGTGTGTGTGTGTGTGTGTAGTGTTCTCATTGCTTCCTTTGGGAGGAACGGAGATGATTTAGTGACAGCAGTTGTCCCTTGTGGTCCTACCTGAGAGCTGGGACTGTCCAAGCATTCCTCCAGTTTCTGAGCTATCCTCTGGTCTCTTGGAACTGCCTGTTTCCTCCCTTCCTTCTGAGTTTACCCCTCCATTATTGCTGCTGTGATGTAAAGGATAGAGACATACAGGGTCTTCCCCTTCTTTTCTGGATGATGACTACTGTGCTATCTGTTGGGTGATGTCCAGCCTCACCTCTCCTCTGACTTTCTTTGCTTTTGACTCTGATCTTTGAGTCATATAATAGGGAATCATGGACCATTGCCATATTTGGAGGCTGAGACATGCAAAAGTGGTTCAAAAAAATCAAAAGGAGCATTATTTCAGTTATAGGAAAGCAGGGCTTTGAGTGTGTAACTGAACCTGGTGACCCAAGTCTGCAGTCATAGTGTCCCAGAAGCTCAGGCAGGAACAACTTCAAGGCCTGTCTTGGCTACAGGATGGGTTCAAGTTTAGCCCTGATAATTTAGAGATAATTTTTGAGATAATCTTATCTCAAAATAAAATCCATCCCAGTAGTAAAGTGCTTGCCTAGTATGCCTGAGGCTCAGGTTCAACCCTTAGTGTGCAGCTATGAATGCAGACCTTAACAGTAATTTACTAAAAGGCACTACTGCTCTTCTTCGTTTTTCTCTCTGTAAGTTTCCCACATTGGCTCATGATAGATATCTGATGCCTTTCCAGATAAGCAGGTGGTGGTAGAAAATTCACCGGGCTAAAGTGCTGTCTGTGTTTATATTTTATTATACAAAGATGGCTTGGTTGGTTTTTCAATAAAATGTGGGAATTCCAGATGAATGCCTATAATGAAGAACCTGCACATTCTGTTTTGGTTGAAGGTGTAGGCACCTTTCTCTCTTTCCTGTGTTTTGTGAAGTCCAAGGTCCAAGAATCTGGAAAGGAAAAGGATTGTCTGTGGTGATGGCAAAGCTGAGAGTGATGAGAGGGGACTTACTTTTGTAGGACCCTGACATTGTTCAGGGTCTGTCTGGCTCTTCAATTTTTAACTCCTTAAAGCCACAAATTTGGGTACTTATAAACTTGTCCGTTCTACACAGTTCCTTAACTCTAAACTATAGAGGTTGTGATCCATGTGTGTGATTTTCACCATTCCTTTAGGCTCACCAGTTGTTGCGGTTGCCCTCACATACTCAACAGGCAGGAGAGATACCTGCTTGTGGGGGAGGGAAGCCAGAATTTACTCAGTGCCCCATTTGTGCCAAGATGTCTGAGAGTACCTGATAGAGGTTACTTTCCTAGAGAAAAAGAACAGTTAGAGGAGTGGAGCTTTTTACTAGGTTTCTCATTTAATTGGGACCAGTGCCTTGTTAGTAACTACAACTCACTGATCTTAGTTACTATAATTTCAAGTGCATAAAACATGAACCATTTGCCTGTTTGATGGTACACAGTGGAGCTTTTTATCCTTGTTGTTCTCCATGGCCTGTATAGCTATATGTGAAACACAATTCTGGGCATCACTCAAGCTCATGCAGTCTATAGTGACTGAGCCAAACAGAAAAGACCCACCAGTTTGAGATGGAACTAGGAACGCTTGCAGTGTTTCCCGAAGGTACGCTGTGCAAGGGGACCTAAGGTGAGGGTGAAGCTCCAGGGAACGGGATGGGACTTTAAGGGTTGGAGACAAGATTAGGCTCTTTTGATCTGGGCCAGTGACTGTGTCCATTTGCAGCATAGCTTTTTTTTTTTTTTTCTCAGTAAGTACCTGGAAACGAAGTGCAAACTGATTATTTTACTGCTATGGCTGGACGTGAGGTTTCCTGCCATTCTTTGCTGTGAACCATTTTGCTGAAGCCGGGGCCTAGCTATCAGGGTTGGAAGCCGTTCTCAAATATCTTGCCTTTTCCAGATTATTAGAGATACACCTTCAACATGGATTTAATAATACTGTTTTTGGACCTATGCATAGAACACAGCTTTGAAAGTCTGAGATATCAGTATTCTAAATCGAATGTAAATATTATTGAAAATAATGTATAATACTGCCACGTATAGTAGTTTCATATTGAAATTACTTGTCAGAAAGAAAATGTGAGGTGTATATCTAGACAGGAAGTACAAGGTGGGTGTGTGACTTGATCTGGATTTGCAGGGCTGTATTTGCCTCTCATGGACTACGATGCAATCTAACCCCTAGGCTTCTCATTAGGATGTTTCAAACCCTGGAAATTCCTGACAAGGCATTTGAAAAATGTGTTACAAAATGAGCTATCATTACTTATTATCATACACGATAGCACAGTAGCCAAGAGTCTAGTGATTATTCCCAGTGCTGCCACTCACGAGCACTGTGAGCTGGCAAATTGCTCAGCTCTACTGTTTGCATTTTTAACACGTAAAATGTGGGCAATTTACTTTCTAGAGTCATTCTGAGTATTAAATGAAATAATGTGTGCACATACTGTGCCCGATTCAAAGTAACACCGAGAAAGTATCTATTAGTAGGGTGTTTATTTTAGTGAAATAAAAAGTATTTTTTTTTTTAAGCACGCTAATAAGCCAAAAACAAATAGCTATGAGTCTCTGGTCTTTGAAAGAAAAAAGCGTGAGTTTTAGAAAGGCAGGAATTTACTTAAAAAATAATAAATCAGTAGTCATTTTGATTTATTGTTCGATCTTTCAGCTGTTTAGAAGTCTCTATAAATGACACATTATAAAATATTATAAAAGATTTACTGAGCACCTGTATATGACAGGTGCTGATGCCAAGTCTGAGGGACACAAAAATGAGTGGCAAATGTCTTTGGGGGTTGGGTTTGAAGAGGAGAAGTATAAGTGCAAGCAGGTGTTCTTGCCTAATTTCCCTATAGGCCTGCTGCTGATGAAGTGGCTTTCTGCAAAGAAAGAAGAGAACCACAGTGACCAAGTTGGTTCATCCCTGGTGAGCACCCTGGGATGGTTAGAGTCCTTCCTGACCAGGTGATGGGGAGGAAGGAGAGAGAGCTAGAGGTAGTGCTAGGACTTGGGCCTATTTGGAGGTGTTTCTTATCCCCTGGACCCCCAATGACTCTTGACACTCTCTCTCTCTCTCTCTCTCTCTCTCTCTCTCTCTCTCTCTCTCTCTCTCTCTCTCTCTCTCTCTCTCTCTCTCTCTCTCTCTCTCTCTCTCTCTCTCTCTCTCTCTCTCTCTCTCTCCCCCCTCCCTCTCCCCCCCTCCCCCCCCCTCTCTTCACCGGGCCATTGTGACCCATTTGTATCTAGTTACTTTGGGAAAAGAAAGTCACCGTGCCTGAGATGATTTTAGTCCTTCTGGACTGTTAAGCTGATTTTTTTTTTCTTTTGTTTTAAGTGGAATTTCTCACTCTTTTGTAGTTGATACCTGTTAGGATTTTTAATCACAGTGAATTTTTACATTGAAAAACCACTCTATCATTGTCGATTTGTTGCATTTTCAGAATATTGTCAATAAATTTAGGTTCCTGTAATTGTTTTTCACTCCCCGCCCTTTCTTGGACAGGGTCTTTCTAAATAACCCTGCCTGTGCTGGACCTTGCTCTGTAGAACATGCTGCCCTCCAAACAGATCTACCTGCCTCTGCCTCCAGAGTGCTGAGTTGAAAGGCATGGGCCACCATGCTTATCTGGTTATTGTAATATTTTTAAAGTGTTTTTCTTTATAAGGGATGTCTCCTAGACTGTGCTTCCGTCTCTGAGAATAGTTCTGTCAGCTGCCAGGCTCAGGAAGGTTGAGAAGAAAGTCGACGCTTGTTGGAGTCCATGACTGAAGCTTGGGTCTCCGTGAGACCAGCTGACTCAGTCAGGCATTATAGCTAGACATGGAAGCACTATACTGCCTTAGACCAAGGTGCATAGGGTGTCATTTTTTGATGTGCTTTTAAAAATCAGTGATTTATTAGGGTGAGCAAAATGAAGTTGCTACTTCTACATTTAAAAGCCCAACATTGGCTCTTTATGAAGTAACTGGTGATATCTTGTAACTATTTTGCCAAGGTCTATAGAATTATTCCTTCTTTTTAATTCAGAGTTTCTACAAAGTGAGTCATTTGGACATAATGTGTATGATCTAGGATCTAGTCAGCTCCCATTCTATACAATTACACCCCAGACCCAATCCAATCGCCCCTTTACCAATTTAAACTTCAAAAGCAATGATTTTTTTTTTACAATAGCAGTTGATAAATGTCTCCCATTGAATACCATTTTATTTAGAACATCTAAAATTTATCAGGATTCAATGGTAGCTGCTGTCTTCGCCAGAAGGATATTTTTCCCTTGATTGATTGTAAAATGGACAGAGCCCTCGAAAGGATCTTTCGTTCTTAGGGATTTCTTGTTCAAACAGAATTTGTTGTATCCACATCAGTAAAGCTGTGCTAATACAGACTGCTGGCCAGATCTTAGAAATAGCCTCATTATACTGAACTGGATATAATAAAGGTATCCATTAAAGTAGGAATCTCTCAGTGTTTGTACTTTTAAACCCAAGTCCCTTGCCGCCTTTTACGTTCCATCAACAATAGCATCCTTCTCTGGTCATGAATCCTCAGACAGTATGGCTCTCAAATGTCTCCTTCTAAACATTGCCAACCAGAATCTGTGGCTTTCTGTGTTCAGGGGTTTGTGGCTTGCTGCTGTTCAGTTATTTTACTCTCTGTGTCTGTGGTGACTATAAGGCATTCTGGTGACCTTGGATATTTATTTCCTCCAGCTAACCATGTAGTTATTATTGCTGTCCAAATAGTGGCAGGTAACCCCCCCCCCAATCTAATGATTCAACCTTCATTTAAAAATTTCCAAGCTATTAGGAAACTCACAATGTTGGAAGTCACAATATTTAGCTTACTGTTGAAATCATATCACAGTCCTGCCAAAATGGAGCTTTGATTATGTTGTTATGATGGATTTGGATTCTGGACTCCTTGGGGGTCAGGAATGCTAGAAAGAATGAGGCACATCAAGGTAAGGGAGGAGGGGGAGTTGATTCTATTCCTTCAAGTAGATCATGCAATACACTAGCAGAGTGTGGAGAAGTGTTCCATTGTCAAGGCTAATTGAAAACTGGGGGAAATATTAGACACAACACAGGGCACTTTGCCATTTAATTTCTTTTCTGTTAGTGTGTTTTCTCAGTTGACTCAATAGGAATTTTATTATGAAGAAATTTCTGTCCTAAGAATCAGCTTAATTTCTGTTGTAATAATTAAGGGGATGGCAGGGATGTTTTAGATTGAAGTTCTGTCTAAGGCAAGGCAAGCTGGGGATAGTATAAACACTCAGCAAATATTTTCCCAGTGCCTGCTGCATGTCAAGCTCTATGGTAGGGCTGTGGTGTGACACAGAATGACAGAATGGCTTTCACCCATAATTTAGAAACTTTGAAGGCTCAAGTTTCTAAGTGTTATAGGTAGACCAGAGGAAGCTTGCAGAAATGTTAGATATAGTGTGACAAAAGGAGAGAAACCAAGAACACCAAGACTAAGGTTTCAGTCTGAGCACCATGAACCATGTGGGGTAAAACAGTTTCGCAGGCAGTGGAAGCAAACATAGCTGTACGTTGGGGGTTTCTAACTTGGAGGTGCCTGGAAAAGTCACATAGTACTGGTAGAGTGGAAAGCTCTTGGATAATGATTGGAGATCATGCAGGTATGGAATGTAATGTCAGAGTGGACTAAGATCACCCGTGACTAGATGACAATAGAGAAGAGAAGCTCCCTGAGGACGGAGTAGGAGCTTTGCAGAACAGCAACTTAGCGGAAACAAAGAGTCAGGTTCTGAGAAAGTACCCCAGAGCTCCTTTCTTGGGTACTGGTTTTCCATCTTTCTGCAGTCCTCTTTCACCTGATTGCTTTCTTTACTTTTCATCTTTTCATTTTTTCAAATATCCCAGATAGCAACTGTTCTGCTTTTCAAAGTATTTTCTTCCTCCCAGCATCAGCACCCCTGGGGAACAAGTCAGAATGCACATTTCTGGATTGCATCTTAACCTGTAAATAAATGAAAAAGGGTAGAGTCCAGCAGATTGGCTTTTAACAAACCAATTAGGTGCTTTCTGAGAAATGCTGAAAGTTTGGAGGCTACTGTGTTCAGAGGAGGAGACCCAAGCTGGATCAAACAAAATACAGATGGGAAATACACTTCCATCTCTTTCTGGGGCAAAAATCTAAGGCTAAAGCAATAAATGTATTTTAACTTTAGTCACTTCTGAAACAAACATTGTTAGGGAAGCCTCTCAAATCTTGTAAATTATCACAATAGTCAGCTACTTATTATCTATTGATGGCTGCATATTTTGTTTAGCATTGTAATAGCTGTCTAGACAAAATGAAAATAAGTCATTTCAGTGGGCAGCTCAAATTTTCTACCAATGAATGAAACCTTTATTTAACACAAGATCCTGATCAGACAATTTAAAATATGCCTGAGGCACACATTTGGTGAATTATGAATTTTATTCATAAAATACATCTCAAATTTATTTTAGCTGTTTAAATAATAGATCTTAATGTATATTTAGTCAAGCATTACAGTAGTAAGGGCTTAAGGAGATTAGAAATAAATGAATCCAATTAAAGAACATGTCCCTGAGATTTGATATGTCATCGACAGGAGTGAACTGTTTGCACAGCTACTGTAAAGAAATCATTAATGATTAACTATCTAGAAGAGGGTTAATCAAGAGTAAATGTCATAAAAGAATGACATACTTTAAAATATTTAAGTAAAACAAACAACAACTTGGGCATCATAGCACAATATATCATGTCATCATTTCTGCTGTCTTTCCTGCAGAGTACAAAGTTTGAGGCTTTGTAATACACAGAATCCAGTTTTGTAATGTACAGAGCAGGGAGGACTTTCCAACAGTGCCATGAATTTGGCTTCTTCGTTCTCCTCACATGACATTGTGGAGGTAGAATTTGGGGGACCCTGTAGACTTGAATATAGAATCTCACTTCTCAGGGTGATGGGAAGATTATAGTCTTTTGACTAGAGGCACTTCTTTTTTCTTTCCTGGAGCTAAAAATAGTTGTGCTACTTTTATGTGCTCTGCTGGAGGATATTTTTAGGATTTAGAACTAGATGAGAAAAGGTTCCTATTAGAATAGAGAATAAGCCAAATATAAGAGGTTATGTGATGGAAATTGTTAACCCTAACCAAATAACTCTCACTTCAAAGGGAATAAGATACAGTTTACTCTGGAACCAAATCTGAGTGGCCATGACTCAGAAATACAGATCGAGGTTGCCCAAAATTTTGCATTCCAATAGAGTAACAATTCCATGATGTCTTACAGTAGCAGAACAAAGAGATACTTTTCAAATACATGTGGCATGCAGATTACAGTAAACCAGGGGAATCTCAGCTATAGGCCATAAATCCTACCTTCATAGCCTTTTGGTTGGTGGAAACTGAGGTCTGTTTGTACATTCCAAAGGGTTTCTTTACCTAACAATTACTAATATGTAGGTCTCATTCGGAGGTGGATAACAAGTTATTATTTAATAGTATTAAAGATGGGTCATTTAACTCAAGATAATTTGGCTTTGGATTCGCAACGTTCCAATTTTTTTGATATAGCATAAGTTCAAATTAGTTCATCAGTTTTGCAGAAGGCTCAGTGTAAGGTATACTTTCCCCAATAACTTCCATTCACAGAATTCCCATTGGCCTATCTAATTTGGTTATATTAATTAATCTTTAGTTTTTGGTATCAAATTCACTATCCTCCTGCCTCAGCCTTCCCAGTGTTGGAATTCTAGGCATATGGCACCATTCCAGGCTATCTTTTCTTTGTTTGACTTCTTTCTAGGAGACAATTAAATTAGGACTTAAGGACTGAGGATACAGGTCAGTTGGTAGATTCCTTGTCTAGCATACCCAAAGTGTTGAGTTTGATCTCTAGTGCCACATAAGCCAGTCATGGTGGTACATGCCTATAATCCCAGCACAGAGGAGGCAGAGGCAGGAGGACCAGGAGTTCAAGATCATCCTCAGTTACATAGTGAGTTGAAGACAAACTGTGTTACACCGCACTCTGCTCTAAAAATATAACAAAACAAACAAACAAAAACAAAGCAAACAAGCAACAAATGAATTAGCAGTTAAGGCAGTGAAAGGGAAGGTTATCAGGTTTTAATTTACTTCATTTTTGAAACAGTCTGGGTATATTGTGTTTCATTTGTTTTGATCTGTCTTATAAAAACCAAAAACCTCCTTGTATTCTAAGAAAATAAGAAACAGAAAAGATCAACAGAATTTAGATATTAAACCTAAAGGATGAATAGCGATACTTGAGCTTTGAAATAGGGAATGTTTTTCTGAACATAAAATAAAAATTCCTCATAGCAAGAAATGTGGTCCCCAAGTTAGGTCACTTCATTTCAATACTGAAATAGTGCACACAAAACTTCCAGAGGTAGAAAATTCTATAAGGCAGCAAGAATGGAAAGTGGATCAGAACAGAATAGAAATGTTGAAGCACTAAAAAAAAATGTGTATTTGGACATTTAAAAATAATAAATGACATTTCTAAGATGTTTAATCTATAAAAAAAGAAATTCTATAGTGTTTCATCTTTTGTATGTAATATGTACAAATACAAAATCTTGGAAATAAAAAACGATTGGGGAACTACTAATCATATGATAGGAATAATTGAAACTTGCCTCAATCAGTGTTTTATAAAATATTTGTTCTGATTACAAAAGCCAAACATTTATTATAGAAAAATTATGATAATCATAGAATTATAAAATGATAAATGATATTTTGATGTGTTTTCTAGGAATATGCACTTAACATATAGTTTACTTCCTCTCATTATGAATACATAATACTTTTTAACTTAAAAAAATTCAGCTTATTGTATTTTTCACAATTGAAGTCAAATCATTTAATGTGCTATATAAAATTTTATCACTAGGTTATATCATAACTTAGTAATTGCTCTAGGTTTGGTTATTTAATACTTCTAAGTAAATATAAGAAATTATGTCAATAAATATCTTGTATAGATATGTGATTCTTATTTTTGATTATTTTCTATTTTCTTAAAATATATTTACATGGCTGGGGTGAAATTGCTGGACTTAAAAATATGAGCATTCTTTTTTTTTTTAACTTATTTCATTAGATATTTTCTTCATTTACATTTCAAATGCTATCCCGAATGTCCCCTATACCCTTCCCTCACCCTGCTCCCCTGCCCACCCACTCCCACTTCTTGGCCCTGGCGTTCCCCTGTATAGGACATATAAAGTTTGCAAGACCAAGGGGCATCTCTTCCCAACGATGGCTGACTAGGCCATCTTCTGCTATATATGCAGCTAGAGACACGAGCTCTGGGGGTACTGATTAGTTCATATTGTTGTTCCACCTATAGGGTT
>NC_034598.1:16826251-16828251 GCF_900095145.1 Mus pahari
AAAAAAAAAAAAAAAGAAAATAAAGGTTAACATGGGAGAAGGGATTTAGTAGTTTATTGTCCAGATGTGATATTCACCACACAGTGACACAGACTGAAGGAAGTGCCAAGAGTGACTGAGACAGTGATAGGTCTGTGAACTAAGAAGGAAGAGGAGAAAGCATTGTGGCTTCCAGGGGTAAGAAAACAAATCCAGTGTAGTGGTGGGCCTGCACTTAACATTACCTCAGCATGCTTCATGGATTAATTCAAAAATACCAAATGTCTGTGCTGAGGCTGGTCACAGCTTCATGTGTTACAGCTTCTACTGTGCT
Organism: Mus pahari; assembly: GCF_900095145.1. NCBI lineage: Eukaryota > Metazoa > Chordata > Mammalia > Rodentia > Muridae > Mus > Mus pahari. The sequence goes on from NC_034598.1 coordinate 16,826,565, forward strand.
TTCTGCTCGCTATTGTTTACCTACTGGTTACATCCATAGCTTTATTGAAATAATAAAAAAAAAAAGTGACAGCCTACTCTGTTCTCAAGCAGTCTCCCTCTTGTGTTACCATCTCCTCCCCAGAGTGTTAGACGGAGCCTTCCAAGTGGTGGAGAAAGAGGGGTTTTAGGAAAAGGCACTGTTTATAAAAGCAAAGAGTTTGGGGGAATGACAATGGAATGACCATGAATTGACTCATTTGTATGGGACTATTTCATTTCCAGTGGTGCCTTAGCCTAATTTCCGAGCAGGAAATACAAAGCAGCTTGTCTTTGTATTTGAGCTTCTCAGTTCAGGATCCTCTTTATCACCTCTTTCCGTGGGACTCCATAGGAGCCTGAATATGAAGTATAAATCACATTTCTCTGCTGCCAGGGTTTACTAGTGGCTAGGCAGCAACTCTGCCAGAATACAAAGAAGGCCGTGCACTGTGTGTAAGAGTGACTCTAGAATCCAATTAAAAAGTTTAGTGTCGGCTCAGTCATCCCCACTTAATCTGATCCCAGTTTAATGCAATCCCCTGCTTATTTCAACCAGTGCCTTTGGAGCCAAATCAGTTGTGTGTCTCTGTTTCCACGTGTTGCCTGAGTAATTTGATCAATTTCAGCTGTTTAAAAAAATAGCTCAGGAAATCTGGCAACGTCTTTTCAGAATTGTCCCGAAGCATAATGTCCCCAAAGAGGCTCCAGGATGACCTGCAGATCCAAATTTGTTGTATCAGAGGCAAAAAGTTCAGTTTTCTAAACAGAACATAGGATAGATACAGTGTGCTGTCGGGAGAAACATTTTTTTTTTTTTTTGTAAAGAATCTAGAAATGACCTCAGCAATGATGTTGGTCTTCTTTGTACACAGAATGTAAGGGTGCGAATCTTAGGTACAGTGTCTTGGCTGCAATGATAGGAATGTTGCTAGAGTAACTCTCTGAGGTGGAAAGTTCCATTCGTTAGCATTACACGAGTTTCACAGAGAGATTTTCACATGACAAGTTGGCATTGATTTTATGAATGGTTCTGGTGCATTCATTGTTAAGGGATGGCTGAGGAAGGCCAGTGAATTGAATGTGGTTCCATTTTTTTTTAATTGAAATTTGAGTCATTCCAAATATGTACATGGCTATTATAAAGTTTAAAGTGATTGGATGACTAATTCTGAACACTGAATGATTTTTTGACTGTATAATGGAACAAAAGGATTACTTTGGTCTCCACACATGGGTGAGATTGACAGCTACAAGTCCTAATGACTGCATGTTACTCCTCTCGCACTGCTTTCAGAGTGTGGTGACCAAGGATGTCTGTAGCTGGTGCACAAATCATTAAAATAAGAGAAAATCAAACGTAAATCATTCTCAATAGCCGTTTGAAGAATATATCAAGTTCCATATACCAACAGTTCTTTTTTTCAATATACCTGTTGTGTTTGGAGGTCAGTATGAGTTACCCTTAAAAAGATCAAAGTGTGGTGCTCCAATTCTATAGTAATCCTCACGAAAGCTTGAAGAACAGGACCATGTCTTTTGTTATTGTAAAAAAAAATCACCTAACTCATATTCCTCACCGAACTCTTTGCTCTTTGGAATCCAAAGTCTGTATGGCTGAGGTATTCTCTCCCTCTCCCTCTCCCTCTCCCTCTCCCTCTCCCTCTCCC
>NC_034598.1:16828377-16830631 GCF_900095145.1 Mus pahari
TCTCCCTCCCTCCCCTCCTTCCTTCCTTTCGTCCTTTTATTTATGTTTTGCCCTACATCAGGAGGGACGTGTTAAATAAATGACTTCACTTAGCATACATGTGATCTTGAATACATGTGTGGTACCAGATTTGCTTCACTAGAGGGCAAGGAAAGAAGTAGAGCCAGATTTTTTTTTTTTTTCTGGGACTTGTAATTCCCATGAACATCTATCCCTTTAAGCGGTACAAATGAAATTCTCAATTTAATAGAAGTCTAAAAGTAAAACAAATGCTTTGTTCTTCCCAAATCTGTAATTCTGAGCTACTCTTGGCAGCACATCAACCGTACTTGAAATGTCTTTAAGTGGGTATTTTTTTATTATGCTTTCCATCCTAACATATCTACGGAGCTGTTGGAGTTTTGAATAGAGAAGCAGGAAGGCTGAGTTACACTGGATGACTGTGTTGCTCTAACGGTTCCATGTGCTTACTTAGCAGTAAAGAACTTACCTTAGTGTTTTGACCACATGCAGTAGAGCTTAAAGACGGAAATGTAACAGACCAAATTAAAATGCATTGGGGATGAAAAGGGAAGAAATAACAATGTAAGAGGTGTTTGTTCTTTTTTAAAATTAAAACATTTTTACTTATTCTTTATGCCATATGTTTTGATTATGTTTTTTTCAACTTCTCTCAGATCCTCGCCTACACAACTCGCCTTTGTTGTTACTCTCTCTTTCAAAGCAGTGTTTATGATAAAATGGATCTAACGTGAGGTAGAGCGGTGTGGTGAGAAGTTACGGGATAACGCTGTTGATGGAGTATTTGCTGTTCCAGGCACTGTGCTGCAGGGTTTTCACTAACGATGCTCTGTAAGCCTCGCTGTCTTTATGAATCACAGACTAGAAGTGGAAGCCTACATGGCAGGTTGTTAGTCAGCGACAGAGGTTGGCTCCAGCATTGATTTGCTTAGTGCTGCTAAAGCTGATCAATTATTTTTATTATTTTTAAAGTTTAAAAATAATTTTTAATATTGTGTGTGAGAGGTTTTGCTTCATGTACATCTGTATACCATATGCATGCCTTGTATCTCCACAAGCCAGAAGAGGGCATCAGATCCCCTGTGAGTTAACCTGTCAGTGCTGCGAACCAAATCTGGATCCTCTGGATTTAAACTGCTGTGCCATCCCTTGATCCCCTGGAATTTGTTTGTCTGTCTGTTTATTTATTTATGTATTTCTGTTGAGGATCAGAACAATACTTTCAATTAAATCATCAATCATATGTAATTCTTAATTCTTATATTGGACAGTTATATGAATATGCACAATTTAAACTATATATTGAATTTAAATGCTATATAGATTTATCTAATTTGTAGTATTTCTATTATCAAAAGCTGTGCAAGCTGAGTGTGGTGCTGCATGACTTTAGGTAATCTCTGTGAATTTGAGACTAGCTTCATCCACAGAGGGAGTTCCAGGACAACCAGAGCTACCAGAGCTGTCTCAAAACAAACAAACAAACAAACAAAGCTATGCAAAAACTTTTAGAAAGACTTCAACCATTTTAAATTTCCCATAAATATATAATAATTATTCACATTTATGGGGTACATTCTGGTATTTCAACACATGTATGCCATGTGCAATGTAATTAAAACTTCTCTTTTTCTTTTTTTATATATTCAGAGCTTTTGATCTCTCTCTCTTTTAGGTCATCATAAATATATAATAGGATATGAACAATAGTTACCTCCTATGCTACTAAACACTAGAAGTTATGTGATATCAGAGTTTTAACTTCTCATCCCCACTCCCACACCTTCCTAGATTCAAGTGGTAGTTGTATTCTGTTCTACTTTGAGAACTTACATGTGTGAGAGAGAACATGTGGTTTTTGTCTTTCTCTGCCTGAAAGTTTTTTTTAAGTCTCTTGTACAGTCTAGGCTGGCCTCAAACTTAACTTGTATCGGAGGATGATGTTAAACTTCTGATTCTCCTGCCTCTCATCTTCCAAGGGAGGGATTATAGGCATGTGCAACTCTGGTTAGTTTATGTGGTATTAGGGATCCAGCCAGGACCTAAGAGACAAGAACTCTACCTACTAAGGTACATCCCTGGCCTTACCATTTGGAGTTTTCACTTAACATAGTTTCTCTCAGTTCCATCCACATTGCTTCAAATTACAAGATTTCATTCTTTATTAAGGCAAAAAGATGTGTGTGTGTGTGTGTGTGTGTGTGTGTGTCTGTGTGGGTGCATGTGTGTGTGT
>NC_034598.1:16830720-16848227 GCF_900095145.1 Mus pahari
GTGTGTGTGTGTGTGTGTGTGTGTATTCATGTGTGTGTGTGTGTTCGTGTGTGTGTGTCTGTGTGGGTGCATGTGGTGTGTGTTTGTGTGTATGTATGTGTGTGTGTGTCTGTGTGGTTGCATGTGTGTGTGTGTTGTGTGTGTTCATGTTTGGTATTCCCTTTAGCCACTCATCTGTGTACAGACTCTTTAGTAGTGGCCACTGAGACTAGTGATGCAATAAGCATAGGGATTCAGGTACCTATTTTGATACGCTGGTTTCCTTTCTTTCAGCCCTTTATTCAGAAGTGTGATAGTTGCATTATAGTGTAGCCCTATCTTTAGTTTTCTGAGGATCCATCATAGTGTTCACTAGTTTGCACTCTCAGCAGCAGTGTGGTGGTGCAAAGGTTCACATTTCTTGCACTCCTAGTAGCATATTCCAGTTTTGTTTGTTTGTTTGTTTGTTTGTTTTGTTTTTTTATGATTCTGACTGGAGTCTTCTTGTGATCTTAACCATAGATAGTGATAGTTGAGTTCTTTCCTTGTGTGCTTGTTGGCAGACTGGTAATCTCGGAGAGCAAGTAATTTATCCTTGATTATACTCCCAGCTGACTAATTTTTTTTTTTGTGTGTGGTATTTCACAAAATCTCTAAATCATTTTGGATAGCATGGACATGATAACAAAATCACCTGAACATCGGGAATTCTTTTAAGTGTGTGTGTTTGTATCTTCTTCAATTTGTTTGTTCGTTGCTTTGTCATGTTTATTATAGAGAACTTTCACTTGCATGACTAAGTTTATTTTTAGTATTTTCCTTACAAGTATCTCTTGTAGATAGGGTTACTTTATTTGATTTCTTTCTCAGAAAGCTAGTTAACTATTTGTGTATAAAATCCCCCCCCCTTCCTCTCTCTCTCTCTCTCCAGTGCCTTACTTACTGGCATGAACTACCACATCCAGCTTGATCTTCCATTCCCTTCCCTTCCCTTTCCCTTCCCCTTCCCCTTCCCCTCCTCCTCCCCTTCCCCTCCCCCTTTCCTTCCCTTCCCTTCCTCTTTTCTTTTTTCTTTTTTTATTGGATATTTTATTTATTCACATTTCAAATGTTATCCCCTTTCCTGGTTCCCCCTCTGGAAACCCCCATCCCATCCTCCCTCCCTCTTCCTGCTTCTATGAGGATGCTCTTCCACCTACCCATCCACCCACTCTTGCTTCCCCACCCTGGCATTCCTCTACACTGGGGCATCAAGCCTTCCCAGGACAAAGGGCCTCTCCTCCCATTGATGTCTGACAAGGCCATCCTCTGCTACATAGGCGGCTGGAGTTGTGGGTCCCTCCATGTGTTGGTGGTTTAGTTCCTGCGAGCTCTGGAGATCTGATTGGTTATTACTGTTGTTCTTCCTATGGGTTGCAAACTCCTTCAACTCCTTCAGCTCCTTCAGTCCTTTCTCTAACTCCTACTTTGGGAACCATGTGTTCAGTTCAATGGTTGACTGCAAGCATCCGCATCTATATTGGTCAGGATCTGACAGAGCCTCTCAAGAGACAGCTGTATCAGGTTCCTATCAGCAAGCACTTCTTGGCATCTGCAATAGTGTCTGGGTTTGGTGTCTGCATATGGGATGGATTCCCAGGTGGGGCAATATGGCACTTTGTCTCCGTATTTCATCCCTCAAGTATTTTATTCCTTCTTCTAAGAAGGACTAAAGCATCCACACTTTGGTCTTTTTTTCTCTCTTTCTCTTTCTCTTTCTCTTTCTCTTTCTCTTTCTCTTTCTCTTTCTCTTTCTCTTTCTCTTTCTCTTTCTCTTTCTCCTCCTCCCCTTCCTTCCTTCCTTCCTTCCTTCCTTCCTTCCTTCCTTCCTTCCTTCCTTCCTTCCTTCCTAAATCCGATGAAAGTAAATTAAGGGAGGGAAGTACATTTGGCTTTATGTTAAAGGGGAAACAGTCCACCATGCTAGGGAAGTCATAGTGGTAGGAGTGTCTCTGTCCCTAGAGGTAGGAATATAAAGAAGTGGCCCCTTGAATATGGATATAGAAAACTCATGCCAGAATTAGAATTTAGGGATCATTTTCAAGGCCTATTTCCAGAGACCTAGTATTCCTTGTTAGACTCCAGTCCAAAAGGTTCAACAGTCCCCAAAACAATATCATCACGGGGACCAGTTGTTCAAACACATGCGCCTAGGCTGTAAATTTCACCTTTAAACTATAAATCTGATTATGAAACATATAACTTTACTGAATAACTTTACTTACCAGTCCTATCAGTCTTCCTGTGAGGTCTTCATGTTTTATGTGGTCTGCAAACTGGGAAAATTTGATTTTCCTCCTCTTTACTCATATGCCCTTTCTTTCCTTTCCTTGCTTTCTTGTTTTGGCTGAAATTTTCAATACTATGTTAAATAAGAGTAATGGAGGTGGATATCTGTTTTTTTTTTTTCTTTCTTCTGTCAGCTAGACACAAGCTAGGGCTATTCGAGAAGAGGGAACCTAAACTGAGGTGGTGCCTCTCTAAGACTGACCTGTAGGCAAACATGTGGGGCATTTTCCTGCTTACTGATTGATGTGAGAGTGCACAGCCCACAGTGATCAGTGCCATCCCTGGGAAGGTGGTCATGGATTGTATAAGAAAGCAGGCTAACAGGGCCCCCAATGGAGGAGCTAGAGAAAGTACCCAAGGAGCTGAAGGGGTCTGCAACCCTGTAGGTGGAACAACAATATGAACTAACCAGTACCCCCTGAGCTCGTGTCTCTAGTTGCATATGTAGCAGAAGATGGCCTAATCGGCCATCACTGGGAAGAGAGGCCCCTTGGTCTTGTAAACTTTATATGACCCAGCACAGGGGAAGGCCTGGGCCAAGTAGTGGGAGTGGGTGGGTAGGGGAGCAGGGGCTGGTGTGTGTATAGGGAACTTTCAGGATAGCATTTGAAATGTAAATGAAGAAAAAAAAAGCAGGCTAAGAAAGTCTTGAGCAGTGACCCAGTAAGTGGTGTTACTTCATGGCTTCTGTATCAGTTCTTGCCTTGAATTCCTGACATGTGTTCCTTTGATAGCAAACTATGATGTAGAATTGTTAGTGAGATAAATCCTTTACCCCACAAGTTGCCTTTTGTGTTCTGTTACAGCAATAGAGACCCTGTTTTTCTTTCCTGTCTTCCTTCCTTCTTTCCTTCCTTCCTTCCTTCCTTCCTTCCTTCCTTCCTTCCTTCCTTCCTTCCTTCCTTCCTTCCTTTCTTTCTTTCTTTTTCTTTCTTTCTTTCTTTTAGATCTTTTAGGGGAAATATCTTCAGCTTTCTCCCAGAAATAAGTTTAAGTTTGAGTATGTATTTGTTATATCACTACGTTAAGAAATATTCCTTCTGTACTTAATTAGTTGAAAGTTTATAGATGAAATGGGATTTAATTTCTTTAAATTCTTTTTCTGTTTCTAAATCAGGGCTTTTTTCATATGGCTTTTGTCTTTTATTATTTTGGTGAGATGCATTACATTTATTGATTCGTGTATGCTAAATCATCTCTGCACTCTTAGAATAGTTCATGGTGTGTATTTGTTTTTACTTTTTTTTGTGTTTTTGAGATATAGTCTCATTTTTATGTAGCCATGGCTCTCCTGGATTTCCCTAGGTAGATGAGACTGGCTTTGAATTCACAGAAATTCACCTGCTTCTACCTCTTGAGTGGTGGGATTAAAGATTTATGCTACCAGGCCTGGATTAATTTTTTTCTCATTATATTTATTATCATTGTGTGTGAGAACATGTGCCAAAGCACATGTACAGAGACCAGGCAACTTTTTGGGGTTAGTTCCCCACTTCCATCTTTATGTGGGCTCTGGGGTTGTAATGTTTCTGCGTCACGCACAGGCGCTTTGTCTGCGTGGGCAGAAAACACCTTGGACTGGGTTCGTACTGAAGAGCTAAACTTCCTAAAATAGAGATGAGCTGCAAGAAAGAATATTATTTATTAATTACATGTGGGAGAACCCAACCCTCTCCCGCATGTCCCATTGTCTCTGCTGAGTGTTCCTCTCAATGTCGCATTCTCAATGGCTCAATGTCCCAATGGCGCGTGGTCCAATCCTCAGCGGAGCTGTGTCTAGAAGGTGGGTCCAATCGAGTAGNCGTGACGACATTGGTGGTTGGTCCGGGTGATGAGTGGGCGTTGACAGTGGGCGGTCCGAGAACGCTGTGTTCTGGGACGTCCGGGGAAGCAACTCTTAGCGTGTCTGTAAGGGGTTCAATACAATGCTTAGAGGGTGGCGGGCAAGACCCAACATGGGGTTAAGCTCAGGTCATTAGGCTTTTGTAGCTGACATCTTCACCTGCCATACCGTCTTGCCCACCCCCAGGTTTGATCTTTTTCTTGTGCTCTTAGCTTGGGGCTGCTGGTATTTCATTGAAGAGTTTTAGGTTTATATTCATCAGGGACAGTGGTATATAGGGTTTGTGTGCGGTGTGTGTGTGTGTGTGTGTGTGTGTGTGTGTGTGTAATTGCTGTGTCTTTGTCTGATTTGAATATCAGGCTAATGCTGATAGGATAGAATGAGTTTGGGAAAGTTCCTTTTTCAGAAAGACCTTGTATAATTTGATAGTGCAGATTTGTGCATTCTGGAATTTATGAATAGAAAAGAAAAATGAGTCTTATTTATTCCCTTCATATATTGAAATAGGCCATATTTGTAATGGTGAATAATTTTTGCTGTTTATGCATGTGATACAAGGCAGGAACTGAATGTATTTTCTGTGTCTGGTGAACAGAAGTGCATTGGATAGAGTGGACAAGAGTGGAAGCCCTACCTCCTGTCAGAACCCAGTGTGCCTGGCTTTACTGTTTTGAAAAGGAAGGCAGGTCACACAGTCTCTTTTTTCCTACTGAGAAAATCTGCTGGTTTTAAGTTATTAGTGCTCATTGAGTAGGGAAGAAGTCTTTTTAAAGTTGTGTTTTTGTCTTTCTCTTCCAGTTATGTGATATACTGTGCATTTGCATTCATATTGTAACAAAATGTCTCTTTGCTTATGCATTCCAGAACTTTAAAGTTTACTGGGAGAGATCATAATCATTTGAAAACTATGGTAGGGTAGGAAATTGTTCCCTGGTCTCCTCTGTACTTTCCTCAGGATCAGCCCTGTTGCCTCCTTCCTGAGAGATAGAGGCCTTCTGCTCATTGATCTCTACAAACCCTGTAGAACACAGCCCTCACTCAGTAAGTATAAACTATATGATCTCAGAAGACAGGAAGAGATCTTCATAGGAACAGATGGGATGTAAGATGTTGGGGGAAAGAGAAAGCCCCAAAATCAAAAGCTTAGTTTAGGGACTGTTGTTTAGATAAAGTGAGAGGCAGAAGAAGGAAAAATCTCAAGATATTAGAAGAAAAACAAATCAAGAGATGTATCGTGGACCACACTACATTTCTTTTTTTTCTCTATAAAAATTCTTTTATTTTTAAAATTATTTTATTAGATATTTTCTTCATTTACATTTCAAAGGCTATCCCAAAAGTCCCCTATACCCTCCCCTGCCCTGCTCCCTACCCACTCACTCCTACTTCTTGGCCCCAGCATTCCCCTGTATGGGGCATATAAAGTTTGCAAGACCAAGGGGCCTCTGTTCCCAATGATGGCCGACTAGGCCATCTTCTGCTACATATGCATCTAGAGACATGAGCTCTGGGGGTACTGATTAGTTCATATTATTGTTTCACCTATAGGGTTGCAGACCCCTTCAGCTCCTTGGGTAATTTCTCTAGCTCCTCCATTGGGGGCCCTGTGTTCCATCCTATAGAGGACTATGAGCATCCACTTCTGTATTTGCCAGGCACTGGCATAGCCTCACAGGGTACAGCTATATCAGTGTCCTGTCAGCAAAATCTTGCTGGCATATGCAATAGTGTCTGCATTTGGTGACTGATTATAGGATGGACCCCGGGTGAGTCTCTGTATGGTCCATCCTCTTGTCTTAGCTCCAAACTTTGTCTCTGCAACTCCTTCCATGGGTATTTTAATCCCTATTTTAGGGAGGAATGAAGTATCCACGTGTTGGACTTCCTTCTTGATTTTCTTGTGTTTTGGAAATTTTATCTTGGGTATTCTAGGTTTCTGGGCTAATATCCATTTATCAGTGAGTGCATATCAAGTGACTTCTTTTGTGATTGGGTTACCTCCCTAAGGATGATATCCTCCAGATCCATCCATTTGCCCAAGAATTTCATAAATTCATTGTTTTTTAATAGCTGAGTAGTACTCCATTGTGTAAATGTACCACATTTTCTATATCCATTCCCCTGTTGAGGGACACCTGGTTTCTATCCAGCTTCTAGCTATTATAAATAAGGCTGCTATGAACATAGTGGAGCATGTGTACTTATTACCAGTTGGAGCATCTTCTGGGTATATGCCCAGGAGAGGTATTGTTGAATCTGCCGATAGTACTATGTCCAGTTTTCTGAGAAACCACCAGACTGATTTCCAGAGTGGTTGTACAAGCTTGCAATCCCACTAGCAATGGAGGAGTGTTCCTCTTTCTCCACATCATTGCCAGAATCTGCTGTCACCTGAATTTTTGATCTTAGTCATTCTGACTGGTGTGAGGCGGAATCTCAGGGTTGTTTTGATTTGCATTTCCCTAATGATTAAGGATGTTGAAGATTTTTTTTCAAGTGCTTCTCAGCCCTTCAGTATTCCTCAGTTGAGAATTCTTTGTTTAGCTCTGAACTCCATTTTTTAATGGGGTTATTTGAATTTCTGGAGTTCAGCTTCTTGAACTCTTTTTATATATTGGATATTAGTCCCCAATTTTATGAGGTCCCATTTGTCGATTCTTGATCTTACAGCACAAGCCATTGTTGTTCTGTTTAGGACTTTTTTCCCCTTGTGCCCATATCTTCAAGGCTTTTCCTCACTGTCTCCTCTATCAACTTCAGTGTCTCTGATTTTATGTGGAGTTCTTTGATCCACTTAGACTTGAGCTTTGTATAAGGAGATAAGAATGGATCGATTTGCATTCTTCTACATGATAACTGCCAGTTATGCCAGCACCATTTGTCAAATATCAAGTGACCATAGGTGTGTGGATTCATTTCTGGGTCTTCAATTCTGTTCCACTAATTTACCTGTCTGTCGCTGTAACAGTACCATGCAGTTTTTTTTTTTTTTTTTTTTTTTTATCACAATTGCTCTGTAGTACAGCTTGAGGTCAGGCATGATGATTCCCCCAGAGGTTCTTTTATTGTTGAGAATAGTTTTTGCTACACATTACATTTCTGACTGAGGCATCCCCATGGTCTACACTGTCTTCAGAAGGAGGTGATTAGAGAAATACTGACAGTGATGTGGAAGACAAGGTTTATGACTTCTGTTTGAATCTTTGTTGCTCTTATCGAATATTCTTACTCATTGAATGTCAGATTTCAAAGGGTACTGGTTCCAGGATTTTTCCATAGAAACCAAAGTCTATGAAGTCCTCTATAACAAATGGAGTATTTGTATATAATCTACATCCTAAGACATACCCTGTATGTCTTAATCTTTTCTAGGTACTTATAATTCCTAAAATAATACAAATGCTGTGTAAATAGTTGTTGTACTTTATTGTCTGTGGAACAATCAGGGGAAAAGCCTGTATGTGGTTCAGGTCAGATGCAATTAAAAATATTCTCAATCCAATGTTATCTGGCTCCACAGATGTATAACTTTTAGATGAAGATGCTGACTGTGTGAGGATTTTCTCTTGTAGCTTGCTGAGATGTGTCATTACACTGCCCAGGATAATACTGAAACTGGTTTACCTGGTTTCCGTTCTTACTTGAAAGACTCCTGGCCTGAAATATGATTTTTGCCTTTTTGAGTTGATAAGTAAATTACATGTATTTATAGCACATGGCAGGGTTAGTTTTTATTTGTATTTGTTTTTAAATTTCTTTTAAAAATTTTTATTAGATATTTTCTTTATTTACATTTCAAATGTTATTCCCTTTCCTGTTTTCCCCTCCTAAAATCCCCTATCCCATCCCCCCTGCTTCTATGAGGGTGTTCCCCACCCATCTACCCACTCCTGGCATTTCCCTACACTGGGGCATCGAGCCTTCACAGGACCAATGGCCTCTCCTCCCATTAATATCTGAGAAGGCTGTCCTCTGCTACATATGCAGTTGGAGCCGTGGGTTGCTCCATGTGCACATGGCGGGGTTCTTGATATATGTATACATTGTGCAGTGGCTAAATCAAGCATACTTTGTGTATGCACTAGCTCACATACTTACAATTTATGTTTTTCATAGTAAGGACACTTAAGAATCATCTCTCACACTAATTTTGAAGTAATTAATTAAACTTTTCTATTTACCTGATTTTGCTAGTTTCCTAGAAAGAGAAAATGATCGTAGGACAATACATTATTTTTTCACCATGGAACATGACTGATACATTATTGGATATATTAAGTTTACATATATATATATATATATATATGATGAATAAATGAATGAATGAATAAATAAACAAACAAATAAATAAAAGTTTACAGTTTCTATAGAGTAAAAAAAAATAGTCACAATTAGTCACTGACCTTGCTTCATACCATTTGGTTCTAGAATCCATAAGAATTTTTCCCCACAAGTGATGATAAAGAAGACTATTTGAAAAAGTTATTTTGAGGGACTAGAGGGAAGTAGATATTCTCTGAACAAAATTAGAGGTTCCAAGTGACGACATCTGATGTTGTCTGGAAGGCTTTGAGGTTGTGCCTGTGGGCATGACAGAGTGGACTTCATAATCAAGTGCCTTGATCCCTTCATATCAGTCTGCAGTCACTATGTATGTTTTTCTCCTGAAAGGATTATAATGTGCTACACATTATACTTATCACCTTCATTCTCATGTCTCTGCCGAGCACATAGTCTGGTTTATCTGGAGCACAGTAAATGTTTATTAGATGAATGAAGGAATGGAAAAAAAAAAAAAAACGTTGGTGATGAAATGAACTCCGAGAAGGCCGATTTAGCCTGTTAAAGGGACTTTTAACTATTTTGAAGCTAGCTATAAGAACGTTTAGAATGTTTATCACAATGATATTGTTGCTGATGATTTGTTATCACCAGTTAGTTGTTGGGTTCACTCACATGAAATCCTTTAGTGCAGATTTAAAAATTCATATCTCACAATCCAGGGCACAAAATCTCACTTTACCACTTAACACCTTTTTTCAGGAGTAGGGCTGCTGGATGTGAGCGTAACTGGGGTAACAGCAGATTTCTCTTGGGCTGCTAGAGAGCCAAAGGGCTTTCTGAGTCATTATACTTACTGCTTAGGTTTTTAATTAAAAATACTTATCTGAGTAGTTAAATGAGAGGTTCATCTTCTACTTAATAAAATAAATGGGTGGCAACCACATCCACACACATTTGTTAAATAAAGTGAGTTTTTTTCTAGAACGATACAGCTGTTTGAGGAAACCGGCTCTATGACTAACATTTGTTTTCTTTCTTTCTTTCTTTCTGTATATAGAGAGTACTGTCTCTCCTGGTGAGAGAACACATGAATCTATTCCTTATGGTGGCTGACTAAAGACTTTGTTCCTCACCCCACAGAGACACAGAATACAAAGGACTGCAGCTCTCCCTGGACCAGATATCAGCCTCTAAGCCCACTTTCTCCTATACCAGCAGTTCCACTCCCACTATTACGGACAACAGGAAGGGGGCCAAGTCAAGGCTCTCCAGTAGCAAGTCAAAACCCAGGGCCTCCCCATATCCCCAGGTAAGTACATGGATGTGCTACAACTCCCCCCCCCCCTTGTGACTTGGTTTGATCTTGATGTGGAAGAGGTATAAAACCAAACTAATCATGTCTGGTTGACTGATTAAAACTGTTAAGAGGAAGTGCCAAGTGATGTTGCCGTTTTCTGTGTTCTTGAGAGTTAATTTTTATCATCAGAATTTCTTTGCTATTTCGATGGATTCTACTTCCTCCTTTCCCTAACCCCCAGCAACGATTAACTGGGAAGATTTAACCAACATAATAAAATATAGGAAATAAGGGCTCAACAAGAAACTTAAAAAGAAGATAAGAGTTTAAAACTAAGAATAAGGAATGGATTCAGCATGAGATTTGCCCAAAGACTGCATATGGGAGAAATGGGACAGATAGAACCTTCCAGATGATAGGTTGGAAACAAATCTCTCTACAAGGTAGTGTGAAATGGTAACACACAGAGGAGACAGCCTTACAATACTGCAAGGTACAATTAAAAGGAATGGTTTTTTTTGGAGGGAAAAGATCATTTTTGTGACTACTGTGTGATAAACAGAAGCTAGGTTTTTGCAAGGCATGTGTACAGCTTCTTGCCTCTGGAAATAGCACAGGATTGAGGATTCCCTAATCCCATAACCTGTGGGAGGACCTCCATTTCTTTCTGGAGGTGGACTGCTAGACTTCTCGCATCTCACTGGGGGTAACTCAGAAAATTATTCTTGGGCTAGTAGAAAATTAAAGGGCTTTCTGAGGCACCATAAAAATTATTATTAATAAAAAATGCCAATCTGGAGGATACTGAAATGATTATTTTTGTTTTTAGAGCTGTTATTTTTTTCAATTTGTAATTATAGTCTATTTGAAGAAATGTTTTTCATTGACTCGGTCATTAAAAAGCTACTATTTGCTAGATTATTTTAATGTCTGGCTAATGAAGATGAGATGACAGTGACTTCTACCACCAAGAGATTTAGGTCGCATGGCTTGAAATCTTTCACAGAAGATGGGGGTTTCTTTACTCAGACAAAGTGGGGAGATGGGTGACGCCTACATGTTTTTCAGTGCACAACTTCTTCCAGGATGGCAGAGTACTTTATGTGTGAGACAGAAAATAACCAAAGACACGACCAATGAGACCTGCTGCTTTCTCTAGAGATTCTGTGAGGAGCTTTTTATATTACCATCTGGTGCTTTGGAAAGGGAGTTTTATTGCTTCCTTTTAGAAATGGATTATCCTCTGGGTAGTTCTTTCCTCAAATATATGTGAAGGTTGGACATGCAGATGAAAGAAGAATTTAAATTAGGAAATACTAAATGAAGGAGTTTGTTCTTTGTTATATAGGACACACAAGTGGACACACACACACACACACACACACTCACACACACACACTCACACACTCACACTTGTACTCCCCTTGTTGAATGTTCTGAACTTCACTGCATTGTTTTCCCTCATGCTCATCTCTTCATCTTTAAAATTTCTATCAGTTCATTCTAACAGTAGATGCTCTCCCATGAGAGGACTTCTTGTGTATGTTTAACTGATGAAGAATTAATTTAAAAGTTAAAAATATAAGAGTGAAAGTAGAAAATTCCTCTTTATTATTTTCTTTAGAATTGTATGTTTTTCAATGAGGTTTTGTAATGTGTAAAGTCACGCACAAAGACAAAGCAAAAATCACACACCTTTTTAAAGATAGGATTTCTCTATTTGTGCATCAATATTTGGATAAAACCAGTACTTAGAATTTTGGCTGTATGCCTCCTTTTAAGCAGCACAGTTGACTGTAAACTAATTTTATCTTATATGTATGTACCTAGTAACACAGTATATCTACTTTTTAAAAAATTTAATTTTATTTGTAATTCATTTTTTACATTCCATATTTCATTCCCCCCTCGCCATCTACCCTCTGACTGCTCTACATCCCATACCTCCTCCCCATCTACCCCATCTCCACATGGATGCCCCCAACCCCAACCCCACCTGACCTCTAAACTCCCTGGGGCCTACAGCCTCTTGAGGGTTAGGTGCATCATCTCTGAATGAACACAGACCTGGAAGGCCTCTACTGTATGTGTGTTGGGGGCCTCATATCAGCTGGTGTATGCTGTCTGTTTGGTGGTTCAGTGTTTGAAAGATCTTGGGTGTTCACATTAATTAAGACTGCTGGTTCTCCTACAGGATTGCCCTTCTCCTCAGGTTCTTTCAGCCTTCCTTAATTCAGCAACAAGGGTCAATTGCTTCTGTCCATTGGTTGGGTGCAAATATCTGCATCTGACTCTTTCAGCTGCTTGTTGGGTCTTTCTGAGGGCAGCCATGCTAGGTCCCTTTTTGTGAGCACTCCATAGCCTTGGGACCTCCCCTTGAGTTGGATCCCACTTTGGGTCTGTTGCTGGCTCTTTTCTTCAGGCTCCTCTACATTTCCATCCCTGTAATTCTTTCAGACAGAAACAATTATGGGTCATAGATGTGACTGTGGGATGGCAACCCCATTCCTCACTTGATGTCCTGTCTTCCTGCTGGAGGTTGGCTCTATAAGTTCCCTCTCCCTACTGTCACGTATTTCATCTAAAGTCCCTCTCTGTGAGTCCTGGGAATCTCTCACCTCCCAGGTCTCTGATGCACTCTGGGGGGTCGCCCCAACATCCTACTTCTTGAGGTTGCCTGTTTCCATTCTTTCTGCTGGCCCTCAGGGCTTCAGTACTTTTCCCTCACCCAATACCAGTCAGGTTCCCCTCTGCCCCCTCCTCCCACTACCTCCCCCACATTGTCCATTTTCCCTCCCAAGTGCCTCCCCATGTGTGATTGCTTTCTAGTATTTCTTCTTTTTAAAAAAGTACTTTAATTTATTTATTTTTATTTATGTGCATTGTTTTTTTTTTTGCCTGCATGTATGCCTGTGTGAGAGTGTCAGTCTCCTGGAACTGAGGTTACAGGCAGCTGGGAGCTGCAGTGTGGGTGCTAGGAATTGAACTTGGGTCTTCAGGAAGAACAGCCAGTGTTTTTAACCACTAAGCCATCCCTCTATCTCCACACTATTTCTACTTTCAAGGAGCCATTGATGCAGGCTGACAATAACAGGTATTTGGCATTAATTTTTTCCTTTATTTTTTATTAGATATTTTCTTTATTTACATTTCAACTGCTATCCCAAAAGTTCCCTATACCCTCCCTCCTTTCCTGATCCCCTACCCACCCACTCCCACTTCTTGGCCCAGGCCTTCCCTTGTGCTGGGTCATATAAAGTTGGCAAGACCAAGGGGCCTCTCTTCCCAATGATGGCCGATTAGGCCATCTTCTGCTACATATGCAGCTAGAGACACGAGCTCTGGGGGTACTGGTTAGTTCATATTGTTGTTCCACCTACAGGGTTGCAGGGCATTAATTGTTTTGATGTAAGAGCACATTGGAAAAATGTGACAACCAGAGGATACTCAACATTGCTTCTGATGGAAGAAAGCAACTTCAAAATAGGCCCATCTTAGATACATTTAAGTCCTCAGAAATCTTAAAGAGACAAATCTTTAAAAAAAAATTTCAACCAAAATTATTATTTTAAAAATTACTTATTTACTTTATGTATATGAATACACTGTTTTCAGACACACCACAAGAGGGCATCAGATCCCATTACAGATGGTTGTGATCTCCCATGTGGTTGCTGGGGATTGAATTCAGGACCTCTGGAATAGCAGTCAGTGTTCTTAACTGCTGAGCCATATTCCAGCCCTCCAAAATTAGTTTCTAGCATTAGCTAGTTTGTAAGTTTTATGTAGCATTGCTCTTATAGGGTTTCCCAGTTCTTATAGCATGTGTGAGCTGAGGATCTGTTTCAGAAAGATGCTATGGTGATCTTTGTGAGATCTGGAGGTATAGACTGGATAAAATACAAACAAGTGGTATAAAATATTCTTCAAATTTTTAGTAAAGTTAAAGTAGTAAGTTATGCAATAGAGTCAGAAGTGTAATGAGAGATGATGTGTATAGAGGGCTTTGTAAATTGGTGTCTGAAAAGTGTGGCTGATCTAACTTTGGGGGAAGAATCAGGGACATGGAAGTGAAAATGCAGGATGAAGAATCAGGGAGACCAAGACTGAGAAAGGCAAGACCGTGTCAGTAGTGTGACTGAGTCTAGGGATGGAGTGAGGGAGCTCAGTGTGATTGATATGTCTGGGAAAGTAGATTGGTGCCAATACATGGTTAGCCAAGAAGTTTCAGTATTTTGTGGGGAAGAAGTAAAGTATTTAGGTAGGATATGAGATTGCTATGGTGAAGCCAGCCAAATTATTCAAGGGAATAATTCACATAGTTCTGATGAGAGTTGGTAAAGACCTGTTAAAGTCCTAGGAAAGATTGCTTAAGTTTCTTTATCCTTGCTCCTGTATCCCTTCTTGTCATAGATATGTTTTTGTCATATTTATATTATTATTTTGAGAATTTACTTTTACAGTTTCCTTTTAGTTTTTTTTTTCATGTCAAACATATTGAATTCCTCTATGTGCATTAATAAATGAATAATGGTAATGGGACAATGGCTTGAATTACGTTTTAGATATACATTTGCCCATTTCTGGTACTTTTTATTTTAGCTCTTTATTCAAACTTCAATGTAAAGAACGTGCAAATAAAAATACCACATGCTCATTTTTCAAAGTAGTCTTCTTTCTCTGTTACTTCCATCTGCAAATTCTCACTTGATGTTTCAGAAGGCTGACTGCAGAGCAAAATGGAACCTGCAAAGTAGTGGCTTAGGCTTCTTATTAGGTTAATGATGATTTAATGATTCTATATCATTTGTTGCCCCCTTTTATTGATGTATATTATGCACATTAAAATATTCTAGCGGATGTCTAATGAAAAGCAGCAAAGCTTTTTGAATTATTTACATACTCTTCTATGGACAGTCAGGATATGCACAAATTATAATTCACTCCCAGCCCCTAGACTGGGTGCAGGAGTAGATGAACCCTCAGGTCCTTCTTTGGAATTAGAAACCCTTGGGAATGATTTCAGACTTGATTACATTATGGCTGCTTAATGAATGACTCAATCACCTTTGCACCTCTGTGTATTACTTGAGTTGGGAAAGGTCAAAATGGAATTGTTTTGAATGGTTTTTAGAAAAACGGTGATAGGAAACATTATGGTTAATTTCCTAAGATTCTCTACATAGATTCAGGACTGCTGTGTGGCTGAAGTCCTGTCACAGCACTGCAGTAATTTAATGCTACAGGTCTTATATATGTAAAAATAACAACAGTTTTTATGTTTTATAGTTTTTTTGAATCAGAGCTATGGAGTTTATAGAATTTATTTTTCAGACCTTATGCGTTATACATTGTTATTATGCTTTTCAAATTCTTTTGGTAAAAAATGTGACTACTCTACTACCAGTTGAAAGTTATCCTGCCACAGTTTACCATGTCAGCCATCAGTAAATTGCCTCCTGACTTCAGAGTTTCCTTTTAAACTTTTTATATTGGTAGGTTTATAGTTCTCTTTAATACAGTCAGTGCATGCCAGCTGAGTTTATTGCATCATCCTGTTCTCCTCTCACCTTTTCTCTAACCAGCAGTAACCAAAGCATGTGTCATCCCTAATAAGGATGTATGTATCACACCGTGGATGCTTCTGAAATCTGAAAGTGTTTAATCACTTGCTACAGACACACTGTAACACTTGCAAGTTTTATTTGACATCTGTTCCTTTAAACAATTTCACAGAACCCTCTTAATTTTCATGGCCAGCAGTCTGGATTCCTTTTGGTGAAGGTAGAAACTCTCTTGGAAACAGTTTTTCTGGCCCCAACAATACCCTGGTGACTACTGTACTGGAAACCTGACATTTTACATTACAGGAAAAAAGTACCAGTAATTTTATAAGAAAATAATTCCATTACACATAGTACTTTTATCATTGCTATTTAGAGATTCTTTATTTGATGTTTTATGTATCACATGAAAGCATGAAATTCTTCATTAATTTTGAAAAATACTAATTTATTTGTATAAAAATGAAACTATCTTTACAGAAAGTCTTGTACGATGCAGGCTAGTTTATAGTAATAGGATTAGGCCACATACAACTTTAGGACTTGTCTTCTTATGTAGAAATATCAGGAGATTATTCCAACAATTTTGATTCTTTAGATTTTCTTCATATATGAACTTCTGAGTATTATTATTATTATTATTATTGGGGAGAAAAGGTTTATTCCACTTACAGTTCCAAGTTACAGTCCGCCGTTGCAGAGAAGTCAAAGCAGGAGCTCAGCTATGAAGCTAGTCACTTCATGTCTAAAAGAAGAGAGAGAATAAATGCAACCATTAAGAAAGCTTAATTAGGTTTTCAGTTGTACATAGTTCAGGGATCAGCCCTTAAAACAGTGTCACTCCCATTTGGCTGGGTCTTGCCACATTAATTAACTAAGATCATCCCTCAAAGACTAACCCAACATAGAAATCCCCACACTAAGATTCTTCCCCCAAGTGATTTCATGTTATGTCAAGTTGATAATTAAATCTACCAAGTGGCAGAGAGGGACATAAACCCTAAAGCCCGTGTTCTCAGACAACACATTTAAAGCATATAGACCCAACTAAATCACAACTAGAACCCAAATTTGCAGTTGGCATGCAAATTTGTAAGGCAATACCACCTCAGTGGGACAAAAATAAATCACAGGTGATCTTATTGGCTTATCATGACACCAAGCCCAGTCCCAAGTGACCTCCTCTATAGTTCCCGAGTGCCCCCAAAACTACCAAATCTGGCTGTTTATGTTACAGATGCTTTTTAAACTCAAGATTCCAGAAGGAAAACTGGCCTAAAACCTGACTAATATTTTTTTGCATTTTATTATTATTTGTCATTCACTGGAGCCAAACTTATGTTCAGAATTTCTATGATGGACACTGAAAACACAGTTAGAAAATGATAAGGATAGTGTAATGCCAGAGACAATAACAGAATTAAAGGATGTAGTTTAGCCATAATGACAACCCATGCAACCTTACAGTTATTGCTAAGTGTACACACAGATATACATATGTATACAGCAGTGAGATAATGTGGAAATCACAGTTACAAATGTACTGTGATGGTTCGAATATGCTTGGCCCAGGGAGTGGCACTATTAGGAGGTGTGGCCTTGTTGGAGCAGGTGTAGCTTTGTTGAAATAATGATGTCACTGTGGGGGTAGGCTTTCAGACACTTCTCCTAGCCCCATGGGAGCCAGTATTCTCCTGTTTGCCTTTGGAACAAAATATTGAATTAGCTTCTCCTACGCCATGCCTGTCTGGATGCTGCCATGCTTCCTGCCTTGATAATGGACAGAACCTCTGAATCTATAAGCTAGCCCCAATTAAATGTTGTCCTTTTAAGAGTTACCTTGGTCATGGTATCTGTTCACAGGAGTAAAACCCTAACTAAGACATGTACCCACATACAAAATGAAGGCATCTGCTGTGTGTGGCCAAAGGCACAAAATTTCCCCCTCTGTTGCAATGCCCGTGTGTACACTGTCCTATTCTAAGGAAACTGTAAGACTTATGTGCCATCAGGTCTGTCTTACATACCTTCACCTTCTGTCAGCCTGTGAAGGACTCCTTTGTCACAAACACTGAGTATGGTGGAGTTTAAATTTAAAAATCTATGCTTTGCCAGGCATGGTGGCGCACGCCTTTAATCCCAGCACTTGGGAGGCAGAGGCAGGTGGATTTCTGAGTTTGAGGCCAGCCTGGTCTACAAAGTGAGTTCCAGG
>NC_034598.1:16849451-16858345 GCF_900095145.1 Mus pahari
CTCTTCCTCTCTCTCTCTCTCTCTCTCTCTCTCTCTCTCTCATTGGCTTGCTCCTTCACTGTAACCAGCTTCAGCAGTCTCTAGCCATCCCAGCAGATTCTAGGTTGGCTCAGGGAGGAAGTATCCATGGCTGTGCCTGCTTAGTTAAGTTCCTCCCACAACATACTGAAAACCACCATCTTGTATAATAAACTGTTAAAAAAAAATAGGACACAGCGAAATAAAGGTTTCAAAATGATTTCTTCTCATGTGCTATTTACTAAATTGTCAGAAATTAAAGAGGTTTGGAGACTAGAGGGAGAGATGAATTAGCACTTAAGAGCACTGGCTGCCCTTCCAGAGGACCCCGCTTCCACTTTCAGCAAACCCGTAACAGCTCATAAATGTCTGTAACTCCAGTTCCAGGAGATCCAAAGTCTTCATCTGGTCTCCATGAGTACCAGACATGTGTACAAGGAACACGGACATACGTGCATCTCTACATTTAAAACAATCCAGTATTTTACAGTGTTTTTGTATTTCGGTCTGAGATCTCTGAAGTTTGCATCAGTTCTCACAATGGTTCAGATCACCCTTTCATCTCCTGCGCATCTCTGTTGCACTTCTGACTACAGGGAAGGAACGGACACATTTCCTGTTTTCACTGGACTGAATATTTGATCAAACATGGACTAAGGAAAGAAGACTTAAATGAATACTGTTTGGATCATCTTAAGTGCTGACTAAGGAACAGAATATCTCCATGTGCAGAAAGAAAAATCCTAATGTGTGTGAGGCCAGCTGGGGTTACAGGGAGATTACTTATGCCTACACGGGGTTTAGTGAGTCCCTCTTTGTCTCTGGCCCTCTCCTCCTCTCTT
Source organism: Mus pahari (assembly GCF_900095145.1). NCBI lineage: Eukaryota > Metazoa > Chordata > Mammalia > Rodentia > Muridae > Mus > Mus pahari. Next base: position 16,850,312 of record NC_034598.1, read on the forward strand.
TCACTATGATATAGAGCAGTCCATTTCTCCTGCCTTATACATGCTGTCTTAATTCATTTTCCATTACTATAACAGAAGAGGACAAGCTAGGTAACATATAAGGACCAATATTATCTTAGAAAATATTTTTTCAGTATGATGAGCCCTTTGATGCACTTTGAGTTTCTACATTGTTTTCCGTCCAGTCCTTTATTTACTTAAACACCTAAGGTAGGCAATGGAATGCTAAAGGTGAGTGCATTAGAAACTATGTCTGTGGTGTATGTGGGCAGACAAAACGAGCCTGTTAGGAATGAGAAGATGTGGTCAGTCATGGGTTCTCAAAGCTGAAGCTTCTGCCTTCTCAATCCCTCGGTAACTGTATGGCAGAGAAGAAGAGAGTTGTATTCAGGAATATTGGCCTCTGCCCACTCTTCCCTTAATTCATTCAAGAAGCTTGGAATCATATCAAGTATCTTTTCTGACCACAATGATATCAAACCAAAAAAAATCAGTAACAGGAAGAAGATTGAAAAAATTCACAAATATGTGGAAATTAAATAATGTATTCCTGAGCAGGCAATGCGTCAAAGGGAAACAAAGGCTAGCAGAAATCCTGAAACAGATGAAAATGGAAATAAGACCTGGCAAGCTTTACCAGATAGAGCAAGAAAAATGTTAAGAAAAGGCTTTTAAGTCTAAAGAATTCAGTAAAAAAAAGAATAGGACTCTGGAGTGTAGCTCAAGGCAGAGCGTTTGCCCCACAAAACCCCAAACCAACAGAAACAAAAGGGATGATTTCAATTTATTTTTATACCTAAAGTTGAAGTTCAGAGAAAGAAGAAGAAAGTGAAGATTACAAGTTAATAAAACAGGGAAAACCATAGTTAAACCAGCCAAACTGAGAAATCTTTTTATTTTTATTTATTGTCTTAAATTTGATTCTATAAGATATATTTGGATCATATTCTTTCCCCCAAATCCTCCTAGATTTTTCCTACCTCATCAGAGATCATGTTCATTTTTTCACTTTCTCAAAAAATAATAAAAAAAAAGAGAACACAAAAATATTCAAATAGAACAAGTCATAAAACCCTAAATGTATAAAGTCTGTTTTGTGTTGGCCAACTACTTATGAGCATGGGGCCTGCCCTGGAGTATGGAGAAAACTGAATTTCCCTTTACATAAGGTACTTCTTTCACCTTATACTTTCATGGGCTTTGCTCATTTTTTCCTTCTTTGCACTAGGACTCTAAGTGGTTTGAACTTACGTCAGTCTTATGTATGCTGTACTAGTCATTGTGAGTTCCTGTGTACATCAGTCTTGTTCTATCTGGAAGACACTGATTCCTAGGAATCTCCCATCGCCTCTGGCTTTTACAATCTTCCTACTTCTTCTTCTTCCCTGAACTTTGTTGGGAGAAGCTTAATATAGATGTCACATTTAGGGCTGAATATTCCAAAGTCTCTCACTCTTTGCACATTGTCTAGCTTTGGTTTTCTATGTCAATTGCCATCTACTGTATGCATCTCTGATGAGGCTTGAGTAATGCTCTGGTCGATGGGCATAGAAGCATGTTATTACGAGTTATTTTGTTGCTATGGTCTTCAGGAAAATAATCATAGTAGGGTTCCCCTTAGGGCTCAGTCTTAGATTCTTGATCCCTTTAGCAGTATTAGGTACTGTTTTCATCTTCATGAACTGGACCAATTTTAAAATATTGCTTGGTAACTCTCATAATATTTTGCTGCTATTGTACTAGTTTCACAGGCAGCTTATTATGGTAGGTTTCAGGAGTTATAGCTGGGTGGTATTGATGATTATTTTTTCCCTCTGGTAGTGTGCAGAGTACCTTCAAGCACCGTGATTGCTAGGCTTCAGCACCAGCTCGATTTCTCCATTTTCAATTATATAAGCGCTGTCTTTGGCAATAGAGCCGTCCCAAACTGGCAAACCATTAGCTGGGTAAATATGGGAAATAAAAGTAAGTTTTAAGTGCAATGGGACATTTCAATCCGATATTTATAAATCTATGGAAATACAGAGGATTGAACAATTATATATGAAAAAATTGCCTATCTTAGAATAAATGGATACACTTCTAGAAGACAAAACCTACCAAGAATGAGACATTAAGACGTAGATAATCTATGGAAGTAAGGAGATTGAGTCAGCATTTGAAACAAAATCCCAAAGGGCTAGAGAGATGGCTCAGCAGTTAGGAGTACTTATTCCACTTCTAAAGGACAAGAGTTTGGTTCCTACCACCCACATGTAGTGATCCTCAATCAGGGTATCCAATGCCCTCTACTGGTTTCTGTGGGCACTCATATACATAGCATACATATACACAAAGATTACATGCACAAAGCAACTACAACCAACTCCCCCCAATCTCCCAAGGAAGACAAGTTTATGATTTTCTTACAGAATAATTGTATGTGAATCTTTTAAAAGTTGTCTAAAAATTGAAGACAAGTTTCCAAACTAATTTGGCAGATGAGATTCTCTCTTTCCCTATGCAACAGTCAGATAAAAACACCTCAAGAAGACAGCATTGTGAACGAAGAAGCAGACGTTGCAGCTCTGCTAACATACTAAGTTGATGAGCACATTAAAAGGATCATACATGACCAGGTGGGACAAATTAGTGATACATGGTGGAACAAAATATAGAAAATGTAGAAATTATGTGATTATCAAATTAAGGGCAATGAAGCAATTTAGCAAAATTTAGCATGTTTTCATAAAAAATTCTTAAAAAATGGTTACAGAACAACTGTACTTCAGTATAATAAAGACAACAAACTTGATAAGGCCACAGTTAATGTTGAAAAGCCAGCACACACCCCCTTTTATTGATATAATCAAAGTGTGTGTATGTAAGTGTCATAATGAAACCCATTATTTTGTACAATTGATAAATATGAATAAACAGTAAAAAGATCAGTATCAAGACAAGCTATAAGCTGAGAAAATTTGTGTTGAGCTGGGATGTCTAACGCAAGGACAAGCATCACACGGAGAAAGAATAGCATAGCTAGAGGCACTGTGCTTCCTGATTCCAAACTATATTACAGAGTTACAGTATTCACTTGTATGTGTAGAATATAAAGTAGTCATATTCATTGGAGTGGAATGGTGGCTGCCAGATGCTGAAGGGTTGGTACTGTTGGTTAGAAAGTATAAAGTTTCAGTTATAAGAAGGATGGATATGTCTGGGATCCTAATCTTAAATATGATGATTGTAGATAACAACATGATAGTGGGTGCTTGACATTTGTTGAAAGAAAATTTAAGTTCTCATAACAGATGCCAATCATTAACCAAGAGAATTGATGGGTATACTAGCAAACTTGCTTGTGGTAATAATTTTACAATGTGTACGTACCTTATTATATACTTTAAATATATGATGCTCAGCTAAGATATAGAAAGGTCCACTGCATATTGTTTGCTCTCTCATCTGTACTGCTTGAGTTTTCTTCACTTCTCTATATGTAGAAGAAGTAGTTGTAAGCCTGCCCTTCTGCTTAAGCCTACAGTGTGGACTGAGTTAACTCAGCAGAGGGCCTTCAATCTTCAATTTCTTTTTACAAAGCTACAAATACGATAAATCTTCTTGTAGGGAGTGCACACATTTTTGGTGTCCTACCACTGTATCAGCATAGTTGCAGGGCACAGCCAAGAATAGGTTGGACCATGCTTCCTTTTTCTACATCCAGAATAAAGCAGAAAATACCAAGCAAAGCTGCTGTAGGGAGCTGGAGCAGGTGACACAACCTGTATGCATCTAATTCAAATCCAACTAATCTGCCACCTACGTGTGGAAGATCTGAGAGTGAGTCAGAGCACATTGCTGTTCTGGCTGTCATATCCTTTACTTCCATAATTACCATTTAAATTAATGCTAGTGGTTCTGGAAATCCAGGATGTACTCATTGGGCTACAGCTACGTCACATTACCAGAGCAAATTGGTACATCCTTGATCTTTACAGCTAGCATTTATTTGATTTAAAGGCTTTAGATTAATGAATAAACATTTATTTCATGTTCATTCCTACCTGTTTAAATTGATCTGTTCAGTGAAAATGCTTATAAGTCCATAGGAATTTGTCTTTGAATTTACCAAAGGGATGGATTACACATCTCATGTTTGGGACTAGCTCTGTACCTGATGGGAGATGCCTTATACAAAGACACTGGAGGGAACATAGCCCCTGGTCTGGAATGCTGATACTTTTCCATGTACATATCACTTGAACAGCTGATGGGATGTCTATTACGGTCACTTTTCTGGGACAAAGGAGTAAATGAAATCCCAGGAACAACCTTTATTTTTATTTTATTTTATTTTGTTTTTTTTTTTCTAGATGTCTACTTGTTTCTTAATGAGAGAGGGCCAGAAAAGATATGGATTTGGTGGTGAGGAAGTGGGAAGGATCTGAGAGGAGTTGGGGGAGGGAAAACTGTTATGGGAGTGAATATATTGTATAATAATTCAATTTTTAATATAAATGAGGTCTATGACATTTCACATAGCTAATACATATTATAAAATATCGCCAGCCTGGTCTACAAAGTGAATTCCAGGATAGCCAGGGCTATACAGAGAAACCCTGTCTTGAAAAACCAAAAAAAAAAAAAAAATCGCTGTTTCTATTTCATGAGCTGTATCAGAGAACTTATATAGTTATGAGAGATTTATGGCTGGCATTGTTTTTGAGATGAATATAACTAAAATGTGGATTAAAGTTTTCAAAAATTAAATAATAATAATAGATTATATCAGAAATGGATCAAATAATTAAATAATGAGTGAAATTTTGTTAATATTGATTTTGGGAACTTGAGAGTTATGTTTCTTTCTAAAATGAAGAGAGAAATAACCCAAACATTTAGTTTCTAATAGTTTAGTTTTAATTTAGTATTAGCTTTCCCATCACTTGTAGCATGAATGAGTTTATTTACAACTACACACTTTCAAATTCAATACTTTTTTTCTCTTAAAGTATTTTCTCTGGACCGATGATACACATCTCAGTGGTAGAATGCTTGTCTATCATGAGCAATGATCTGAATTCCATACCTAGCATCATACACTAAAAAATTAGGGAAGGAGAGAGAAAAGGTAAGAAGGAAGGAGGGAGGGAGGGAGAGAGAATGCTTTTTTATTTTTTATTACTTTTTTTTTTTTTTTTTTTTTAATTTTTTTTTTTTTTTTTTTTTTACAATCCAGTTGTTGTCCCCCTCCTGGTCTGACCTCCCACAGTTCTTCATCACATTCCTTCTCTGCACTGTCTCCAGGAGGATGTCTCCAACCTCCCCCACACCTCCACATCCCCCCATGCATAGGTAGATCTATTTCCAATTTTCTGAGGAACCTCCAGATTGATTTCCAGAGTGGTTGTAATCCCACCAGCAATGGAGGGAGTGTTCCTTTTTCTCCACATCTTCATCAACATGTGCTGTCACCTGAGTCTGTGATCTTAGCCATTTTGCTTAGTGTGAGGTGGAATCTCAGGGACATTTTGATTTACATTTCTCTGACTAAGGACTTTGAATATTTTTTTTTAGGTGCTTCTCGGACATTTGAGACTTCTCTGTTGTGAATTCTCTGTTTAGCTCTATACCCATTTTGTGTGTGTGTGTGTGTGTGTGTGTGTGTGTGTGTGTGTGTGTTTGGAGGTTAGCTTCTTGAGTTCTTTATATATTTTTGATATATCCCCCCTATCAGATGTCATGTTAGTGAAGATGTTTTTCCCCAATCTGTAGGTTTCCAATTTAACCTATTAACAGTGTCCTTTGCCTTGCAGAAACTTTTCATTTTCATGAGATCCCATTTATCAATTTTTGATCTTAGAGCCTGAGCCACTGGAGTTCTGTTTAGGAAATTCCCCCCATGCCAATGAATTTGAGGTTCTTTCCTACTTTTTCTTCTATTAGATTCAGTGTATCTGGTTTTGTGTAGAGGTCTACAATCCACTTGGACTTGAGCTTTGTGCAAGGTGAAAAATATGGATCAATTTCATTTTTCTACAAACAGACTGCCTGTTGGCCTGCACCATTTCTTGAAGATGCTTTCTTTTTTCCATTGTATATTTTTGGCTTCTTTGTCAAAGATCAAGATACTATAAATGTGTGGGTTTATTTCTGGGTTTTCAATTCTATTTCATTGATTAATCTGTCTATCTCTGTACCAACACCATACAGTTTTTATCACCGTTGCTCTGTAGTACAGCTTGAGGTCAGGTATGGTGATTCCCCTAGAATTTCTTTTATTGTTGATAGTTGTTTTCACTATCCTGGGTCTTTTGTTGAGAGTTACTCTTTCTATATGTGTGAAGAATTGTGTTGGAATTGTGCTGGGGATTGCTTTCCTACCAATCCATGAGTATGGAAGATCTCTTCATTTTCTGCAGCCTTCTTCAATTTCTTTCTTGAGAGACTTGAAGTTCTTGTCCTACAGATCTTTCACTTGTATGATTAGAGTTACCCCAAGATATTTTATATTACTTGTGACTATTAGGAAGGGTGTTACTTCCATATTTTCTTTCTCAGTTTGTTTATAATTTATATAAATGATTCATTTGAGTTAATTTTATATCCACCCATTTTGCTGAAGAACTTCTCTGGTAGAGTTTTTGGGGTCACTAATGTGTTCTATCATATTATCTGCAAATAGTGATATATTGACTTCTTCCTTGCCAATTTGTATCTCAATGATCTCATTTTGTTGTCTTATTGCTCTACTTAGAACTTTGAGTACTATTTTGAATAGATATGGGGAGAGTGGGAAGCCTTATCTTGTCCCTCACTTTAGTTGGAGTGCTTTAACTATCTGTCCACTTAATTTGGTATTGGTTGTTGGTTTGCTTTTTATTATGTTTACGTATGATCCTTGAATTCCTGATCTCTCCAATACTTTTAACATGAAGGGTGTTGTATTTTGTTAAATGGTTTTTCAGCATGTAATGAGATGATTATATGAATTTTTCTTTGAGTTTGTTTATATAGTATATTATGTTAATGGATTTTCATATGTTGAACCAACCTTGTATCCCTGGAATGAATCCTACTTGATCATGGAGAGTGATGGTTTTGATGTGTACTTGGATTTGGCTTGCTAGAATTTTATTGAGTATTTTTGCATAGATATGAATGAGCAAAACTGGTCTAAAATTCTCTTTCTGTGTTGTGCCTTTGTGTGGTTTAGGTATGAGAGAAACTGTGGCTTAATAGAATGAATTAGGTAGTTTTCCTTCTGTTTCTATTTTATGGACTAGATTGAGGAGTGTTGATATTAGCTTGTCTTTGATGGTGTGTTAGAATTCTATGCTACATCCATCTGACCCTGGGCTTTTTTTTTTTTTTTTTTTTTTGGTTGAGAGGTTTTTAGTGTATTCTTCCATTTCCTTTGGGAATATAAGACTGTTTACATAGTTTGTCTGCTCTTGATTTAACTTTGGTATGTGGTATCTGTCTAGAAAACCATCTGTTTCATCTAGATTTTTCAGTTTTGTTGAGTATAGGGTTTTGTAGTAGGATCTGATGATTTCTTGAATTTCCTCAGTTTCTGTTATGTCTCTCTTTTTATTTCTGATTTTGTTAATTTGGATATGATCTCTGTGCCCTTTAGTTAGTTTGGCTAGGGGTTTATCTATCCTGTTGATTTTTCTCAAAGAACCAGGTTTTGGTTTTGTTGATTCTTTGTATCATTATCTTTGTTTCTATTTGGTTGATTTTGGCCCCGAGTTTGGTTATTTCCTGCCCTCTACTCCTCTTCCAAGTGTTTCATGTGTTTGTGTCTTCTGTTCTAGGGCTCAGGTGTGCTGTTAAGTTGTTAGTATAGGATCTCTAGGATCTCTCCAGTTTCTTTGCCATGGCACTTTAGTGTTATGAATTTTCCTCTTGGCACTGTTTTCATCCTGTCCTGTATCTTCATTTGAATTGAATTCCAGGAAGTCTTTAATTTCCTTCCTTCCTTCCTTCCTTCCTTCCTTCCTTCCTTCCTTCCTTCCTTCCTTCCTTCCTTCCTTCCTTCCTTCCTTC
>NC_034598.1:16858356-16864325 GCF_900095145.1 Mus pahari
GAGGCCTATTTTGTGACCAATTATATGGTCAATTTTGGAGAAGGTACCATGAGGTGCTGAGAAGAAGGTATATCCTTTTATTTTAGGATAACATATTCTGTAGATATTTGTTAAATCCATTTGTTTCATAACTTCTGTTAGTTTCAATGTGTCTCTGTTTAGTTTCTGTTTCCAGGATCTGTCATTTGATGAGAGTGGGGTGTTGAAATCTCCCACTATTATTGTGTGAGGTGCAATGTGTGCTTTGAGCTTTACTAAAGTTTCTTTAATTAATGTGGATGCCCTTGCATTTGGAGCATAGATATTCAGAATTGAGAGTTCCTCTTGGAAGATTTTTCCCTTTGATGAATATGAAGTGCCCCTCCTTGTCTTTTTTGATAACTTGGGGTTGGAAGTCAAGTTTATTCGATATTAGAATGGGTACTCCAGCTTGTTTCTTCAGACCGTTTGCTTGGAAATGGTTTTCCAGCCTTTCACTCTGAGGTAGTCTCTGTCTTTTTCCCTGAGATGGGATTCCTGTAAGCAGCAAAATGTTGGGTCTGTTTGTGTAGCAAATCTGTTAGTCTATGCCTCTTTATTGGGGAATTGAGTCCATTGATATTAAGAGATATTAAGGAAAAGTAATTGTTGCTTCCTGTCATTTTTGTTGTTAGAGTTGGCATCCTGTTCTTGTGGCTGTCTTCTTTTAGGTTTGTTGAAGGATTACTTTCTTGCTTTTTCTAGGGTGTAGTTTTCATCCTTGTTTTGGTGTTTTCCCTTTCTTATCCTTTGAAGTGCTGGATTCATGGATAGATATTGTGTGAATTTGGTTTTATCACGGAATATCTTGGTTTCTCCAACTATGGTAATTGTGAGTTTTGCTGGGTTTAGTAGCCTGGGCTGGCATTTGTGTTCTCTTAATGTCTGCCTAACATCTGTCCAGGATTTTCTGGCTTTTATAGTCTCTGGTGAGAAGTCTGGTGTAATTCTAATAGGCTTACCTTTATATGTTACTTTACCCTTTTCCTTTACTGCTTTTAATATTCTATCTTGATTTAGTGCATTTGTTGTTCTGACTGTTATGTGTCGGGAGGAATTTCTTTTCTGGTTNANTCTATTTGGAGTTCTGTAGGCTTCTTTTATATTCATGGGCATCTCTTTCTTTAGGTTTGGGAAGTTTTCTTCTATAATTTTGTTGAAGATATTTGCTGGCCCTTTAAGTTGAACATCTTCATTCTTATCTAATCTTATTATCCGTAGGTTTTGTCTTCTCATTGTTTCCTGGATTTCCTGGATGTTTTGAGTTAGGATCTTTTTGTATTTTGCATTTTCTTTCATTGTTGTGCCCATGTTCTTATGGAATCTTCTGCACCTGAGATTCTCTCTTTCATCTCTTGTATTCTGTTGCTGATGCTCACATCTATGTTTCCTGCTTTCTTTCCTAGGGTTTCTATCTCCAGAGTTGTCTCACCTTTTTTTTTTGTAATTGTTTCCACATCCCTTTTTAGGTCTTGGATGATTTTGTTCAATTCCGTCACCTGTTTGGCTGTGTTTTCCTGTAATTTTTAAAGGGATTTTTATGTTTTTTCTTTAAGGACTTCACCTTGTTTAGCAGTGTTTTCCTGTTGTTCTTTAAGGCTTTCTACCTGTTTAGCAGTGTTCTCATGTGACTCTTTAAGGGCTTCTACCTGTTTATCAGTGTTTTCCTGAAACTCTCTAAGGGATTTTAGTGTTTCCACTTTAAAGGCTTCTAGCTGTTTTCCTGTATTTACTTTTTAAAGTCCTCCATCATCATCATGAGAAGTGACTTAAGATCCATGTCTTGATTTTCTGTGTGATGTTGTATCCAGGACTTGCCATGGTGGGAGTGTTTGGTTCTGATGATGCCAAGTAACCTAGGTTTCTGTTGTTTCTGTTCTTATGCTTGCCTCCTGCCATCTGATTATCTCAAGTGCTTGCTGCCCTCAATATATCTGAGTGAAGCCTGTCCTTCCTATAATCCCAGCTGATTCAGGACTCCTTAGAGTCCAGCTTTCTCTGTGATCCTTTGATTGCTGGCTCATGTGAACCTGATATTCTGGGTGTGTCAGAGTTCTTGGCAGTCAAGCTCCTCTGAGACCCTCAAATACTGGTGTGACACAGCTCCTGTTATCCTGGGATCTTGTTGTCCTAAGACGTGTTACTGTGCCTGGATGTGGTGTCTCCTTTGAGGACCTTGGAGCTGTCTGGTCTGTTTGAAACCAAGGTTAACCAGCACTGATCAAAAGGAATCCTAGCCTCTGGTCACGAAGGGCTCTGGTGTCCTTGTTTCTGTCGTCGCAGGCCCTTCACAATTGGATTGGAGCAGATGTAGTGTTCCATTCACCAGTGATCCTAAAAATGCATGGGCAGTCCTGTAGGGACTGTGGGGATGTCTGCCGACTCTGTGCCCTAGGTGACCCGGTGCTGGCACCAACTGGAAGGGATCAGGAATTTCTTTTCTGGTCCAATCTGGTTGGTGTTCTGTAGGCTTCTTGTACATGTATGACCATCTCTTTCTTTAAGTTGGGGAAGTTTTCTTCTAATATTTTGTTCAAAACTGTTTCTGATCCTTTGAGCTAGGAATCTTTAGTCTCCTCTATTTCTGTTATTCTTAGGTTTGAACTTTTCACTGTGTCCTAAGTTTCCTGGATGTTTTGGGTTAGGCGGTTTTATGTTTTGTATTTTCTTAGACCGTTGTGTCAATACCTTCCAAGATATCTTCTATGCCTGAGATTCTCTGTTCTATCTCTTGTGTTCTATTTTCTTATATCTGTACCTCTTGACCTCTTCCTAGCTTTTCCATTTCCAGGGTTGCCTCCATTTGTGATTTCTTTATTGTTTCCATTACCATTTTTAAGACTTTGTCAGCTTTGTTCAATTTCTTCACCTGTTTGTTTGTGTTTTATTGTACTTCTTTAAGTGATTTATTTGTTTCCTTTTTAAGGGCTTCTAATTGTTTACCATTGTTTTCCTGTATTTCTTTCAGTGAGTTATCTATATCCTTTGTAAAGGACTCTGTTATCTTCATGAGATAGGATTTTAGGTCAGCATTATGATTTTCTGGTGTGTTGGAGTATCTATGGCTTGCTGTGGTGGGAGAACTGGGTTTTGAAGATGCCAAAGTATATTGGCTTCTATTGTCTATGGTCTTGTGCTTGCCTCTCACAATCTGGCTATTTCTGGTCTTAACTGCCCTGGGTGCCTCTGTCTGGAGCTTGCCTCCTGTGCCCCTGGGTCACTGCAGTCCTCCTGGGAGACCTGTGGCCTTGGCTGCAGCATGTCTCCTGGGAGGCCTTCAGACTGTGGGGTCTATTGCCCTGGGTGTCACAGATCTCTTGGGATACCTTCAGAATGTGGGGTCTTCAGAGAGGTAGACATGCTGATGATCTGCCCTGGTGATAGGCTTAGGCCAAAAGGGAGGTGGAGTTCAAACCGATCTAATTGGTCATGAGTCTGCTGGGTTCCTTAGGGGACTGCTGCAGTTATTTAGAAGGGTCCCTTATCTGTTGTCCTGGGTGCAGCATATATCCTAGGAGGCCTTCGGACTGTGGAATCTTCAGAGGGGAAGATACGTTGATGATCTGTGCTGGTGGAAGGCTTCTTCCTATTATTATTATTTTTACAATTATTTTAAAATATCTTTGGAACCGTATGGTAAGTATGATATAATTTCTCAGAGGCATCTTTCCAAAGCTTAATATTTGTGACATTTATATAGCAATCACATTACACTTAACTTTTCTACGTATATATTTTATGCAGAATTCTTCTTGTTTATTCTTATGACAATGATTAAAAGCAGTGATATCAAGTGATATCAAGTTTGCCTAGACAGATTTCAGGGATGTAGTACGTGATGTACACTTAGTATTCTTCTCACAATTACAGTTATGTTTTTGGAGCCCTAAGTTCTTTCAAGTTAGAAAAGGACTCCATTGTTTGCCTGTTGTACAGTTATGTGATCATAGGCACATGAGTTCAGTCAGCCTCAAGTGATTAACTTGTATTATTTTCATTTTAAAAATTGTTCCTCACCCCCATGAAAACCTCTAGCAGTCCCTCTCTATGTACGCTACAGCCATTCCTTAAACAGGGCTTCTGACTAAGGGAACCATCCCTAGCAGTGGGCTTATTCTAATGGACATGCCATAGCACTTTAATCTAAGTCTTTCACCATCTGTTCTTCCCATAGCAGCGAATGAAAAAAATTACATATTTTATGTTTCAGGGTTACATTAGTAAAAGTAAGATAAAAGTGATTTAAAAGCATGCATATGTTCTCAATACAGTACAGTCTGCATCTGCGATTTTTTTCTCTCTCATGAGTCAGACACAAATCAAGAAGAAAGCTGCTTATGCTTGATCGCAAGGAAGTTTTTCATGGCAAACAGAACTTCACCATCAGAGGGTCTCTTAATACGTTTTACAGCTAAAAATGATAATACCTCAACGAGCTGCCAGAATAAAAATAGATAACTGTACCGTCTATTGTTGGAACACCTGGCTTTTTTTTTTTTTTCCTGAGCTGGATTGCAGAGCCCTTGTTTGGAACATGCTGTGGAAGCAGACTGCATCTTAGCACTGATGGCACAAAAAGCAGTATCTAGGGGTGTAACTCTTTGAGAGTGTCAGTGATTGTGGGACACCACCCAAGGAATGTGAAGGTCACTTAGTAGGATATACCAGTTGGAAATAGTCCCTTTTGTATAAACATTAAAGGAACGATGTTGTTACTTTTTTCTTTTTTAGTTTTCATGTATCTAAGGGGGTAGTGGACAAATAGAGGATTCTGGGATTTCTCCTTTTCTCCTAAACTTCACAATCATGTCACTTTGGGCATATGTTAATTATTCAGACCATATTTCTATGAGATTAATAATACCTTAATTATTAGTGGTGATTATGATAGGCATCAGTTAACACATGCAAATCAGAGTATGTGGTCTCTAAATCAAAGTTCATCTACTTAACTGCAGCAATGCAAAGTATGAAAGGAGAAGCTATGGTTCCCTTTTTTCAGCTCCTTTTCTCCCTATTCAGGTGCTTATCATTTATCAGATATTATGGTTATTGTCTGCATCATTGTGCATATACTAATGTGAACACCTGTAAGAGGGAAGGGTGATTCTATTTTCCATATCAGCTGGCAGATTTTATTGTAAATAGATTTCACTGGATGCACACAAGACTAAACTGATGACTTGGACCTTTAATCTTGTGAGACATAGTCTCTTCTGGAAGGAATAATTCTTTCTTGTGCTGAATCCCAAAGGAGAGCTGGTGGTGGCATATGGTTTCCTGTTTTAAGAGAACAAGGGTTTTCTTCATCTGATTTGTTTTTAAATGTGAAAATATCAATGCTTGTTTTGAAAATTAAAAAGTCTGGGGTTAATGAAGATGTAGTATACCCAGAATGACAATATGTTTTCTAAGAAATGAAAATAGACATTCCAGTAAAATTAACCCAAAATTAATCTCAGTGAACTTTTTCTGATTGATGTAAACTAATTAAAATAGGAAATTCAATCATTTAGTGTCTTAGATTTATGTTAAAAGAGGACACAGTGCTACTTTTCAGACAAGAGTAGATAGATGCCCAGTGGCTCATAAATCATGCTTCTACTTGATGATGTATAGATACCAAGAATGGCTAGTGGAATCATCCACAAGCTGGTATGTGACCCCGTGAATGTATAATTCTCAATCCTTACTCTCTTAGTCACTGTTCTTTGCTGTGAAGAGACACTATGACCGAGGCAACTCTTATAAAGGAAAACATTTAATTCGGGGCTTACTTAAAATTTTAGAGGTTTAATCCATCATCAACATTGCAGGAAATATGGCAGTATACAGGCAGACATGTTGCTAGGAAAGCAGCTGGGAGCTTTACATTCTTATCCGCAGGCATCAAGCAGAGAGGGAGGGAGGGAGGGAGGGAGGGAGGGAGAGAGGGAGAGAGAGAGAGAGAG
>NC_034598.1:16864330-16872053 GCF_900095145.1 Mus pahari
GAGAGAGAGAGAGAGAGAGAGAGAGAGAGAGAGAGAGAGAGACTCTGAGCGGGCTTTTGAAACTTCAAAGATCTAGTAACATACCTTCTTCAATAAGGCCATACCCAGTTTAACAAGGCCATACCTCCTAATCCTTCCCTGACTGCTCCTCAACTGGGGACTAAGCAAATATGATAAGCAGACCAGTATGATTCAAGCCACTACACACACTTCATCTCTTCTCTATTCTTGCAATGTGTGTCTAGGCTTTTCTATGAGAATTCTACTCAAATTCTCATTTGCTAAGCTTGAATTGTCATTTTGGTTGTTTGTTTGTTTTGTTTTGTTTTGGTATGTGATTACACTGTCGCTGTCTTCAGACACACCAGAAGATGATGTTGGATCCTATTATGGATGCTTGCGAGCCACCATGTGGTTGCTGGGAGTTGAATTCAGCATCTTTGGAAGAGCAGTCAGTGCTCTTAACTGCTGAGCCATCTTTGCAGCCCCTTGAACTATCTTTTTATGATCAAAGTCACTAATGAGAATGAAGATGTTTGAAAAATTAAGTTTAAGATTTGTTAGAGCAAGTTTCTATTCAGGAAAAAAATGTATTTTTATAAAGGACTTTGTTTCAAATCATTTTATAAAAATAAGACACATAAGATTTCTTTTTGCATTTTCAGATATTTACTTTGAAATTATTGCATATTTAAAGAAAAACAACAGTACTATTATAGTTCATCCACACACTGTTTACATTCCCAATATTTAATTATCTTCTCAGTTTTCTCTACCAGATTTATTCTCTTCTCTCATTTTATATTTTTTTCTGGATCATTTGAGAGTAGATACATACATGATGGCATCTTAGCTAAACCTTGGTATTTGTGTATTTCATCAGGACATGGTTATTCTTCCAGTTAAGTTAACTTCAGTATAACTATCAGTCTGAGGAAACTCACAATAGTAAAATACTTAGCCTCATATTACAGAATTAAGGCTAAGACAGTGCTGTTTGTCACAGTGTCTGCAGTTTCCTGGCAGTACGTGTTGTTGCAGATTACATTTTTTATTTAAATAGATCCTTGTTTTCACTACTTTTCTTCTATGCTATTGTCAGTTTTAGAGAATAAAGAACAGTTGCTTTATGTATTTTTTTGAGTTTGTGCTGCATCTCCATTGTTCACTCCAATTACCTGTTACCTCCAAAGTAGTCCCATGAGCACCATCACCAGCGTATGTTCATCTAGAGGCCTCTGACATCCATCTGAATTGTTTGAAGATGTCAATGCTTATCACCTGGCCAAGGTACAATCTGCTTTCTCTACTACATAACCACTTCTTATCATTTTCAAATGAAAAGGAGTTTTTTTTGGTTAGACTCTTGAAGACACTACAAGTTGTTTATTCCTCATGAAACTCTCTTGATTCCTTATCTGTAGTCATTTAAACTTAAAGAAATCTTTGTTAGGTTGGTTACAGGCACATTTTATAAACTAAATTCTCCTTCACCATAGAGCTGACTGGTACTATGCTGGGGAAGGTCCTGCTCAGCACTGTTTGGCCATGTCTTTGCTAATTATAAGTTCACTGATTTTACTGTGTTTGGTGTATTGAAATCTTCTTGTACTGCTTTTATTTGCCTTTGCTTAAATCTTCTCTATTTTGACAGTGGAAATTCTTTGTTACATCTCCAGAATATTATTTTTTGAGCACTATCCTACTTCATGCCTTTTCAGACTCCCCTCCTACCTGCCCCAATCCTGGAAGGAGTAATTTCTCCAATGATCTCTGTTCCTTTAGAGAAGAATGATATTTAGAAACAAAGATACACATATTTAGTGTGATTCTTCCCTGGGGGGGGGGCATATCATTGCTTCTAGGCCATTTCTGCAGATAGTGCTGGGAGCTTGCTTCCTATCTTCCTTCTTGTCAGTCTTTCTTCTCCTTCCTGGGAGGAACCAGTTTGCTTGTTCTTTGGTTTATACATCTTGTGTTTATGTAAAAATTAGAAAATAAACATGTTTTACTTCTATTTTACACGAAAGGTAGCATTATATATTATATATACATATACATGGAATCTAATATGTCTATATACAAGAATCTAATAAGAATCTAATATATACATACATATTAGGCATATTTTAAAGATTTATTTATTTTATATATGTGAATACACTGTAGCTATCTTCAGACACACCAGAAGACGACATCGGATCCCCTTACAGATGGTTGGTTGTGAGACACAATGTGGTTGCTAGGAACTGAACTCAGGACCTCTGGAAGAATAGTCAGTGCTCTAGCCCTATTGTGTGTGTATATATATATATATATGTGTGTGTGTGTGTGTGTGTGTGTGTGTGCACGTGTGTGTATGTGTGTGTGTGTAAGGGTGGTATATGTGGTATGTGTGGTATGTGTGTCACATGGCACATGTATATGTACATGAGTGTACACATACCCATATACACAAGCCACAGTGATGGTTTTGGTGTCCTGTTCTGTTGCTCTTTCTTATTCTCTTAGGATAGGTCTCTCACTGAACCTAGAGCTAGGCTGATGGACAACAGGTCCCAGTGACTTACAGACTCACAGGACTTTTACATCAGTTATAGGATTTGAATTCCAGTACTCACATTTGCACAACAGGCTTTACGTTTCCAGTGTATGAAATATTGTCTATCATCACCATAAACTGATGTTTTGTTCTGTGAAATTAGTTTAAAAATCTTGTTTCTTCTTATTTGTAATGTAAGCTCATTTAAACTTATTGTCATCATTGATATATTATTCAACACTGTCATATTATTTTACATTACAGATGCTGTGTGGTATATTTATTTATATTTTCTGATTTATTTTATAGCTATTTTAATCAAAATTTAATTTTGGTACAAGTATAAGTTCATGTGAAATTGAAGCATGTAATTGATAAAATTATAAATATATGTGCTATTTTAGCAGAATTGTCACAATACTTATAATGATAACATCTCACTGAACTGAAGTATGTTATCATAACTATGATACTGCATTATTATTGCCAAAGCCCAGAACATTTAACTCCACAGGGATTTTACACATTTCCTTTTCATAGTCACAGTGATTTTTCTTCAGTTTTGTTCCTAAACCCTAGCAAGCACCTATAGATGTTTGTATCTATTTTTAATCTTGCTGTCAAGAATGTTATATGGCTGTAACTGATATCTCAGCCCTGTCACCTCAGCTGTTCAGAAGGCTGGAACAGGAGGACTGCGATGTCTAGAAAGTGAGCTCAAGACCAAACCAGGCAAAATGATAAGAACTTGTCTTTTAAGAAAAGAGTAAAAAGGGGGCTAGATATATAGTTCCTGGCATGCATAAAACCCTGGATTGAATTTCAAATTCTGAGAAAATAAAATAATAACCAAAGAATGGTATGTAATTAGAATTATACAACTCCCTAAGTTTGGCTCTCTCTGCCAAAAGCATAACTCTTGGGAGATTAATGCATGTTGTATATATTAGTACTTTATTCCCTTTTATTTTTGAATAATGTTTCATGGTAGAGATACACTACGTTTTACTTAGCCATTCACAGTCTGAAGGATTACTGGTTTGTTTCTAGTTTTGGGCTATTAAAATTAGAGCTATATTTTAGATATAGCCCAGTCACAAAATGATTGTCTAGAATTCTGAAAACAAAAAAAATTAAAGAAAGAGAAAAAATCTGCAATAAGAACTCAAACTAAAACCAAGCAATCATTTAAATAAGCAAAAGATTTTTTTTTAAAGTTTAATTTATTTATTTTATTTATGAGTACATTGTCGCTGTTGTCAGACACACCAGAAGAGGGCATCGGATCCCATTACAGATGGTTGTGAGCCATCATGTGGTTGGTTGCTGGGAATTGAACTCAGGACCTTTGGAAGAGTAGGCAGTGCTCTTAACTGTTGAGCCATCTCTCCAACCCACAGGCAAACGATTTTAATAAATATTTCTTCAAAGAAGATATACAGTGATCAGTAAAAAAAAGATTCAAGATCACCAATCTTACAGAAATCCTAGTAAAAATCTCAGTGAAATACAGCCTTACACCTTCACTCCAATGGCTATGATAAACACATGAGTTTGAATGTACACATGTACACACATACATATATGCATTCACACACAGGCATGTATATAAGCACACAGATACACACACAGAGGAGGTAGTAAGTGTTGATGAGTGTGCAGTAAAGTTAGAACTTTTTTTTTGCATGTAGTGTTAGCAGGAATGCATAATGTATGTAGCTTCAATTGTATACAGCATGTATACAATTTTTTTCAAAAATGAAAAGTGAAATTTTCATATAATTTAGCAGCCCTGCTTTTTTTCACAGCCCCATAATGAAATAAACTCTATATAGGAGTTATCGAACCTTAGTCAGAGATCTCTGTATATACATGTTTATTATAAAAGTGGAAACTCACCAAATCATTAAATGAAAGGACAGGTAAAAAAATCATGTAAGCAAACAAACTATTCTACAACTTTAAAGTGTAGGGAAATTATGATATACTCTGTAACATGGATAAACCTGAGGACATTTTGCTAAGTGAAATAAGCCAGTCACCAAGAGACATGTTTGAGATACTTACAATTGTCAAATTCATAGACATAGAAAGTAGAATGGCAGTTGCCAAAGGCAGAGGGATAGAAAGGAAGACAAAGTTATCACTTAGTGGTTATGGAATTCAGTTTTCTAAGATAAAGAGTCCAGTCACATATTCATTGCAATGGCTTTGATAAGCATGTGAATATGCATATACACATGTATATACACACACACACACACACACACACACACACACATGCATGCACACATGTACAGGCACTGGCACAGAATTGTGAAAATACAGTAACACCACCAAACTATTCACCTAATACTTGGTAAGATGGTAAGTTCTATTCATATAAAAATAATTTTAAAAGGAAGAGAACAATGGAAAAGGACCTGGAAGTCAGGGCAGTGGATTATTATTTTTTAATATTTATTTTTAATACTTATTTTATGTGTATGCATCCATGCATGAAAACAATATATGTCACATATGTGCCTGATACCCGAGGGGGCCAGAAAAGGGCATTGCATTCTCTGAAACTGGAGAGTTAGAGGCAGTGTTGAGCTGCCATGTGAGTGCTGAAACTGAGCCCAGATCTATAAGATCTCTTAACTACTGAGTCATCTCTCCAGCACCACTGACTTATTCTTTTAAATAATTGTCAGTGGATCTCTTAGGTTAAGGCTCATTTGGTTTTGCTTTTGAGATTACTCCGTCACCATTTTCACAGGTCAGAAGTCCATCAAACATAAATTGGTGATATTTCCGTGGACCTACTTTGGGGTATTCTGTCATGTTCTGTTAGTCTGATCATCTGTTTATAGAATGAAGCCAATAAATGAGGTGGACTGAAGCCTCAGGCAAGAGTCTACTTTATTCAGAGCATCAGCCGCAGGTAGAGACAAACTGCATATGACAAAAACGTGTTTCCATAGAAGCGTATAAGCAAATAACAACAGCCAGTTATTAATAATCTGAATAATCTGAAGTAAATTCAGTCTTACCCACTACACCTGGGAGGGTCATGAACACACATTCCAAGAACAATTTTGTGCTTTTGAAGAAACCAGGTTCATAGGACTTGTCTGTTTTCTTTCCTTTCACAGACATTCAGATTTCTCTTTGCATGACTTCATTCCTGTCCTGGGTTCTAACAACCACCTATGTCTCTAGAAATTTATTAGTAGTGATACAGTGTGTCTTGATGTTAGATAGACAGATTACCTTAATTGTTCTTTTTCTAGTTTTTAACAATTCTAGTTCCTTTGTTAGTCACATAACTTTCAAACTTTAAAAATCTTCTCAACCATTTTCTCTTTATTTCTTTTAATTTCTGTTCTTTTAGGTGGTTTTATCCTTTTTTCCTTTATTAAATTTTTTATTAATTTTTTAAAATCAAACAATGGGGCTTTAGTATTCAGAACAATGTTTATATATTGAGTGCCATTCATGTTAAAAAGAAATTGAGGCTAGGAATGGTAGTGCAAGTACTAATTCCAGCACTAGGAAGATGGAGGCAGGTGAGTCTGTGAATTGCAGACCAATCTGATTTACATATTGAGTTCTAGAACATATACAGTGAGACCCTATCTCACAAAACAAAACACACACACACACACACACACACACACACACANANAGAGAGAGAGAGAGAGAGAGAGAGAGAAGCCATTATAAAACAAAATAGGAGTAACTATGGATCAGAGTTTTATTTTTGTATGCAGGTAAAAGTTCACTCATTTTCCTTAAAATGGCAAACATTTATATCTGGACTTCATCTGTAGTATCAAAGCAGTTTAAGCTCATGGTCCAAGAGTGCCACCCTAGTCTGCCTGCTTGAATGACTCAGGGCAGTGTCTTTACTGTCATAGTTTCCAGGCTATTGACAAGAGGTTTCCTCTCAGATTCTTTTCAGGTGCTATTGAAATCTGTACTTCATGTATGCCTGGGTTGTCTCCTGTTGGATTTTCTTCATGAGCAATACATAGACTATTCTCTGCTGTGACATTACTTTCCCATATACACTCAAGAAAAGCTTTTCCCACTCAACGGGGCTCAGAAATCTTGACTGGAGTACTTCAAAAAAACAAAACGAGAAAGGTCTAGTTTATACTTTTATAAAAACAAGTGATGTCTGGGTGACTCCTAGCTTGGAACAGCAGAGATGTCTGAGCCTCTTGGAGGTAAGCATTACTGAAGAAGACACAAATGTCAAATTCAGTTTCCAACTCAGGAAGACCAGAGTTTTTCATTCTTGCTTTGCTGTAGCTGCTATCTTGTGGGCAGAGATTGGTATATCTGGGAGGAGAGGTTTGTGGCAGGGAGTTGTGATATAGGGACCAGAACTCAGGCTGCCTTGGTGTCTTCCAGATAGAGTCCTGCTAGGAGACAAGTTGGACTTCTTTTTCTTAATGGAAAATGCTGATGGCTTATTGTTCATTAGGGAAATATTCAAAATAATGATTAGGATGGCATTCCTAATTCTTGAACTTGGAATTTGCATTCAGATTTGTGACTCCGTGACTCCTATTAACATAGTTTTTGGTAGCCTGACAAGAACCTGGGTGCCTCATCTCTTTCCTCAAGCGGCCTGAGTAGAGTTGCTTGCTTGCATTCAGGTGGGAAGAGTCATGCTCAGGGTGGGACATTTGCTTTGTCCTGTGAAAGGATCAGCACAGGTTATTTGTTCAACCAACTAGTGACAAAGGTAGTGGAGCCTACTTCTCCGTGTATTGCTAGTCCCCTGGTGCACTAGGAGAGAAAGTGTGCGATGGGCGTTCAGTATCTATAAAGCAGTTCTCTCTCCCTCCCTCTCTCTCCCTCTCTCTCCCTCCCTCCCTCCCTCTCTGTGTGTGTTCAGATGTATGTGTAGGTAAATGCATCCCACAGTGCAAATGTGTAGTAAGTTGGCAACCTTTGTTGTAAGTAAGGTTGGTTCACACCTTTCTCCTACCTTGTTTGAGACTGAGACTTGTTTGCTTCTGTGTGTGCTGGGATAACAGATGTACAGTGCTGCATGTCTACTTTTACATAAGTCAAGGGGATTCTAGCTCTGGACCTCATTTTTGTATGACAAACATTTGATCCCACTGAACCATTTCCCTGGCCATCTCTTTCCTTCCTTCCTTCCTTCCTTCCTTCCTTCCTTCC
>NC_034598.1:16872263-16897075 GCF_900095145.1 Mus pahari
ACCAGGCTGGCCTCGAACTCAGAAATCCACCTGCCTCTGCCTCCCAAGTGCTGGGATTAAAGGCATGCGCCACCACCACCCAGCTGCAATCTCCTTTCTTTAATGACAGTGTTTGACTTCAAGTATAAAATTGTGCTTTGGAGTTCAGATTCTTTGAAAAACAAGAATAAAAACATTGCAGCAGTTTATTCACATATTAAACAGATGTTTAATATCTGCTTTAGAGTGGTAATGGAGACCACATGATAAATGTAGTTAGACATTAGCATACAGCAAACAAATAACAGGTTCTCAATAAATTATCATAGCATCTCTCCTATCTAAATCGTGGTTGGTATTAAGGAATCTGTAAAGGTCAGAAATTAAGATATTACCATTTTATGAGTTTCTTTTTGCCATTTTCTGTATTTATTAACTTTAATTAAAAACACATTTTCATACGTTATATTCTGATCATATTTTCACCCTCTCCCAACCCCTCCTAGACCCTTCCCCCTACTCACCCAACTCCATGCCCTTTTTTCTTTTTAAAGAACAAATGAACAAAAACAAACAAAACAAGAAACACACACACACACACACACACACATATGCACACAAAAAAATTATAAGAAAAGCAAAAAGGCCAACAAGATTTAAAAAAAAAATCCCAAATAAAGCAATATGAGACAAAAAAAAAAGTCTACAAGAAATAGCATTGACTTTGTTTTGTGTTGGTCAATTGCTCCTGGGCATGGAACCTACCCTTAAGTCTGGTTAAGTCTGCATTAGAAAAAATAATTTTTCCTTTGTAAACTGGTATCAGTTGCATATAATTTCTTGGTTTGGGGTGGGATCCCCTGTCTACTTTCCCCGTTCAATGCTGGGACTCTGTCTGGCCCGAACCTATGTAGACCCTGCTGTGTGTGTGGCCACAGTCTCAATGAGTTTACATGTGTATCAGTCTGCTTGTGTCTGGAAGATGCTGATTTCTTTGAGTCATCTCTTACGTCTAGCTCTGAGCATCTTTCTACTTCCACTTCTGAATAGATAACTTGTCCTTGAGGGGAGCAGTTTAACAAACACTTCCCATTTAGGACAGAGTGCTCCAGAGTCTTTTATTCTCTGCACATTGTTCAGTTCTGTGTCTTCATGTGAGTTCTCATCTACTGCAAGAAGCTTCTTTGATGATGGTAGAGTGAGATGTAGATCTATCAGTATAACAGCATGTTATCAGGAATCATTTTATTATTTATTTATTATATTTATTTTTGCCATGGTTGCAAAATCATAGTACTTGGTTTTTCCACTAGGTCCATGGTCTATGTAGTCTCAGGTTCTTAACCACCTAGCAGTGTTAAGCATGGGTTCCATCTCATGTAAAGGGCCTGAAATCCAATCAAAGAAGGTTGATTACTCCTACAACTTTTGTGACTTTTGTGCCACTACTGCACTGGCATATCTTGTAGGCAGGCACTTCGTATGGCCCATGGTTAGTGGCTGTGTGAATGATTACGAATGATTACCTTTCTCCTATTGTAGCAGTAGAGCGCCTTCTTCTCATACCATGAACTATAGTATACTACCAATTTTACCAGTTCAGGGGGATCCTGAAACTGATCACACTTTCTCAGCATGTCTGAGAAACATTTTATATTTTGCTTTGTTTCTAAATGAAAATTTTATTATCATTGCATGTATGTTTGTGTGCACCTATGTGTATAGGTGTGCTGTGGATGTGGATATATCACATTGCATGTGTGGCACCATGCATATGTGGAGGATAGATGGACAACATGTAGCAGTTGTTTTTTTTTTTCTGCTACAGAATTTGGGGACTGAACTCAGTTTTAGGCAGCAAATGCTTACAAGCACCTGTAACTCCAGTGGCAGGGAATTTCAGGCCTCTGGCCTCTGTAGGCACTCATACTTATGTCCATATACCACACCCCTATACAATTAAAATAAATAAACAAACAAATATACAATTAAAATAAATAAATAAACAAACAAATAAGTAGAATTTAACAAAAAGATTAAGGCTCAGAAAAGCTTTAGTTTTTATCTTCTTTTTCTAAGAAGAAACGTGAAAAGCAAATTCTTGGACTCTTATTTGGGCAAGTCCATTTGTGTGGTAGTGAAGAATTTGGCTTGAGTCTTGATTTTGTTATTCAGTCCCCTTGTAGTCTTGGCCAATAATTTTACTCTGTGCCTTATCCATACCACTGGGGACACTGACATTGCACCGAAGGATTACTAGGACTACCTGGGGTAATTCACTTCCTTCAGTGCCTAGGTCTTTGATGATTGCTATTATTTTCATCTCTTTCAACAGCCAGGGGGGATTAGCTAATTAAATTGTTCGAACCTTAATGATACGGGGCGAGTCTTCTTTTGGCTGCCTTAGTCCTGATGACCTCTGGTACTTACAGAATGAATGCTGTTTTTGTTGAGCTAATTTATTTATTATTGATGTTGTCCCTTTGGTTTCAGTATTCGGGATTCCACACTGAGAGATCGGAATCTGACCATGACAGCCAATGGGGTGGAAGTCCCCTGACTGATACTGCCTCCCCACAGCTCCTGGACCCAGAGAGGCCTGGCTCTCAGCACGAATTGTCCTGTGCATACAGGCAGTTCCCAGATCGCAGTTCGCTCTGCTATGGCTTTGCTCTGGACCATTCCAGGCTGGTGGAGGACAGGCACTTCCATACCCAAGCCTGCGAGGGAGGGCGGTGCGAGGCAGGCAGGTATTTCCTGGGAGCACCACCTACTGGGAGAGATCCCTGGTGGGGCTCTCGAGCAGCTTTGCCACTTACCAAGGCCTCCCCGGAGAGCAGAGAGGCTTATGAGAACAGCATGCCGCACATCACCTCCATCCACAGAATCCACGGTAAGAGCTTGAAGGTCACCAGATGTCCAGCAGGAGGCTGTAAAGTGTACACTAAGTCTATTCAGCTTAAGTGTATTTATTTTGGTAGTGTTAACATATTTATGACAGATGAGAAAAAAATGCATGTCTCATTTTAAAAACCATAAAAAATATAATTTAAGCTTTGGTGATTTATAAATCTATTGAATTTGTAGTCATATTTAGATTTTTTTTCCGTATCATTTTCCTCAGTATCCTCACACAGCAGCTGTTTATCAGTGAGGGAGCCGCTGATATATGGGAAAGGACAGTTTTTGCTTAGTGGACTTTGCTTTGCTTTGCTCATAGATGTTTAGCTTTTCTTGGAATCAGTTACCAGAAGGTGCCTCCCATCAGTATGAAAACCAAAACACCAAGCTGAAAAAAGGTAGAGAAAGCCCCAGTATTTTCATCTTGGGATAGATACACAGCTTCCCCAGCCCACAGAAATGGACATTAGGGTTAAAGCTTTGATAATTGGCACTACTTTCTTCAGACTAAATTATTCTGTAAATTACAAAGTAAATTACTTTGGTAATTAGTTTCTTCAAAGAAAATGTGTTAAGAAGAGTCTGTTCTGGCAATTCTAAATGTGGATCTAGGTGGATCTTTGATAATCTCCTCATTTATGAAAAGTCAGGGTCATTATAAAGGCCCTTTTCAGTACTCCTCCTGCTCTTAGCATGAGAGCTGTGTGAGACCATGTCCCTTTGCACAAGGCCCCGATTGCAAATACTTCTGCGAACAACTTTAAGTTCTTTCCATTGCTACCTTTTATCTTTTTTCTGTTTTTTGTTTGAGTAAACCATCTATTATGCACCAAGGAACATGTCTGTAGTCTGGTAATAGAAATTCAGGGCAAAGGGCAATTGCTTGGTAGATAAAGGTAAGAAGAAAAAACTCTGGTGTAACCCATATGGTTTGGAAGAAAATGTTGGAAGTAAAACAAGAGAAGAAGAAAGGAAGTAATGGTCTGTTTGATACAAGGCTCCTCTGTAGCCATAAGCACTTTACTAAGCTGCTATGTTCCCTACCTGCTTTTATTTTTAAGATTTTATTTCAGACTGAGGGTCATTCAATTTATGAAATGTATTTTGCATGCACTACTCATTAAGGTTAGTTAGACTTGCCTCTTTGTTTCAAAACAGGTTGTTACAGAAAAACACTGATATTCAAAAGCGTGTTTCAGAAATAAGATATGTTTCTGTTTCAGAAATAAGCAGAGTTTCCATTGTTAACTCTGAAGCTAATGAGCTTACTCTACTATTGATAACAAAGTATTTTGTATTTTTGATTATGAAAACATATCTCTACAGCTAAATCATCTGTCCATCCATACACCCATATACAAATATTTTTGTGACCTTCTGATTTTCTAAAAACTAACAGAGCTTTATTTAAAATAAATAGAGAATTATGACTTACTTTAAATATAACAGTTCACATTATACACTTGTCTTGTAGACTGAAAAAAGTTTCTATGCATCCATGTAACCTAAGAGTGCTCTAGAAAATAACAGAAACCAAATTATAAGTATTTTTCTCACATTACTTGTAGATGTGTAGGTACAATAACATACAGAGAACACATGAATGCACTTAACTGTTTCACTCATTGATATTCTCAACCCATCAGTGAGGTTTATCTTCTAAGAAAATTTTATAAATGTTATCTGCAGTTAAAACCCACTGATTACATATGAATCTAACATACATCTGAATTCGTACAAATGCCAACATTCTGTCATATAGTCCTGTTTCTATGTCCAATATTGCATTAAAATGAAAGACATAAGTTTTTTTTTTTTTCTAGGAAAGAAATGCACTTGTGTGTGAATTTTGACACCACTTACTTTTTACTTTTTGTGATGTAGGTCGAGGTCACTGGGATGAAGATAGTGTGGTCAGCTCTCCAGATCCTGGGTCAGCCAGTGAATCCGGTGACCGATACCGCACCGAACAGTATCAAAATAGCCCACATGAACCTAGCAAAATTGAAACTCTCATAAGAGCCACCCAGCAGATGATTAAGGAGGAAGAGAACAGATTACAGCTAAGGAAAGCCCCTCCAGACCAACTGGCTTCCATTAATGGAGCTGGGAAAAAACACTCCCTCTGTTTTGCAAACTATCAACAGCCCCCACCGGCAGGTGAGGTCTGCCACAGCTCTGCTCTTGCCAGCAGGTCACCATGTGACCATATCCAGCAGAGAGAGGGAAAGATGCTCAGCCCTCATGAAAATGACTATGACAACAGCCCCACTGCACTGTCTAGGATAAGTAGTCCTAGTTCTGATCGCATTACAAAGTCTAGTTTAATCCTGGCTAAAGACTATCTACATTCAGATATGTCTCCCCATCAGACAGCAGGAGACCATCCTGCCATCTCTCCAAACTGTTTTGGCTCCCACCGGCAGTATTTCGATAAGCATGCCTATACATTGACTGGTTATGCCCTGGAACACTTATATGACAGTGAGACTATTAGAAACTATTCTTTGGGCTGCAATGGCTCACACTTTGATGTGACTTCCCATCTAAGGATGCAACCAGACCCAGCACAAGGACACAAGGGAACATCTGTTATAATAACCAATGGAAGTTGATGTTTTACTAAAATATTTTGTTCTTCAAGGGTCTCTGAAACATATTTATAATCTAATACCCCATTAGCAACATTTACTATGCCACAGATTGTTAGAAAGCCTAAGTTAAATTTTAGGGTTATTTGATGAGTTCCTGTGAAATCAAAGAAAACAGCACCGACATTCAAGGTTATACACAGGTAAATGAACTAAAATGTATACAGAAATTGCCCACATATTATAGAGGAACTATAATTAATACATTTAAATTGAAAATACTAATGCAAATTAAGCATATATACCACATGGAAGGGCTGATGAATAAAATCATTGTGTTGTGACAATCTAGTAAAACTTATACACGCAGATCATATGCTGCTCACAAACTGCTATGTACACTTCTCGTGCATAAACATACAAATGCCTACTTTTCCTTATTGATTACAAAGAAATATCATTTCCCAAAATAACTAAGGAAGAATGGGATGTATCTTGTAAACCAATTTCTTCTTCATCATTTCAAACTAGTCCACTCATTTGGTTCAGGCATAAATAAGAGAAATGGTTCTGGCTGTGGTACACCAATGTGTTTTTACCTGGTATCTATTACAAGCAATCAGGAAAAGGTGGTTTTCCACTTGCTTTTGAGTTAGACATAGACCAGGATTGCATTGGTATAACAGTAAGGAATTTTCTAAGTCATAACACTGATATGTTGGGAGATACATAAAAAATATGGTCTACTTAATTTTAAGTGGCTTAGTGAAAGAAAGGGCAGAGCAGAGTAGAGTGATACTAAATCTCCAAGCAACTTTTAAGGTGGAGGTAAGTAACATTTTGGCAGCTAGTATAAGACACTAAGTAAGAAATTTAAATCAGTTCACCCAGACAAAATGTTGGTAAGAACACAAGTAACCAAAGAAGACCTGTAAAGCTCTACATGACAACAGGAGACACATTTAAGAATGTCTCAGAGCACGATAGGCCAGTATGTCAGTATATGGAAAGCCTCAGGAGAGAGTCTAAGATAAAAGCTGAGGCAGATGGACAAGTGGTTCAAAGAGTGCTTGGGGAAGCCACAGGGAAAACAAAGAAAACAACACGCTTGCTCATATATCCATGTGGCACAGTAGAAAGTCAAGTGAACTGTATGCCAAGGTCTCTATTCTGACCTCGCCTTTCACTTAATTCGGGGTTCATAGATGCATCCCTCACAGTTCGTGGGTCTTGGCTGTCTGGTCTGAAAGGCAGCTCTTGTCCATGGTTCTGTGATTTATTGGTACACTGAAAGTAAACTTATAAGCAGTCAAAACTCTGCTATAAATTTTCAAGACTGATGATTCTGGATTTTCCATTCACAAGCAAAGGTCTAGATACTTTGTCATTTAAGTATGGTGTGGGCTCTTTCAGGCGGGAAGAGTTGCACGCAACTTTCTCTCAAGATGCAGCCAAATGTAGGTGCTAGAAATTTATGAAAGAAGAAAAATAGTAAAATTTATTTAATGCACTGTTCTCTAGTATTCAAAGAAAAATGACATGCGTGGTTAGAAAAGTTTCATAGATAATATTTTTTAGAATTCCCATGCCTGTTACTCTTGCCATATTTAGGAGGCGGGTGGACTTGATAATTATGAAATCATTACATGGCATTGGACACTCAGGGATTAGTATGTATTTTCATCACTCAAAATGACCATTTGGTGACCATCTATATGACAGTAAGTTGAGAGTTGGATAATGGGTTATTTGTACAAGAGAGAAGAGGCTACATAAAATTAAATACTACTTCTTGGGTATAGTAGAACAATATTGTCAATGAAAATGGAGAAGCATGCAAATCAGTGAAGAATATAGTTTATGTACTTAAAAATACTTTCAAAAATATTCAAAGGAAAATGAAAATTAAAATTCCATAAGAAAAATATGCAGTAATTTTGAGAAAATTGTGTAAAAGAAACTCACAAGGCAGATGATTTGAATAAAATTTCAACATGAGGGAGTTTTTCAGGATGGTGAAGGTTTTTACAGAATTCTATAGATCAGACAAATATATGATGAATATGTATTTTGGGCAGAAAATCTCTACAAGTAGGTTCTATTGTTGGGTAGGTATACATTAGTGAATCAGAGGTACGTTCTGAGAGATGCTTGTCACTAAAGGAATTCCAACAAAGTTTTTATGTAGAGAATAATTCATATAAGAATAAATTGTGACCTCCACAGACAAAGCCTAATGCTTCCCAGAATGCCATAACTAATATTTTAAAGGAAGATATATCCATTTAAATCACATTTTGATCAACAATCTTAGTAGATTGGCCCATTTAAAATACATTAACCATTAAACACGTGTCAATTTTGCAGTGCCAATTTTATAATGTTGCATATAATGCCTCATAGACTCACAATATATATAGCTTACATTGTTTTACAGAATGGCCTGGTTCTTATAAATGACCCAAAATTAATTGATCTTTACAACTAGGTGACTTCATACTGTTCATGTAGATATATAAAATGAATTTGTAACCTACATTATTTTGTTCTGTGCAGGAACATATTTGCTCATAAAGAATGTTCTATCTGTCTTAAAATGTGGGATGTAGAAAAATATGGCATATAAAATAAATACATTCCCAGTAACTTAATCAATTAGCGTTAAACTTAAATTTGCTTCATTTTAGTCCTTGATTTTCCTCTCTTTACTTAAAAAAATGGGAAACCTGAGAGGCACGTTTCCTTCTTCCACTTTGGGGATTCATAAAAATATGTTACATACAATTACATAAGAAGAACATACACAAATCCTTATTCTATCTGGAAATAGTAAGAATATCTCCGGTGCTCGTTTGCTTGTTTTTACCAAGATAAAATTTTAAACTGTGGATGACCAATGAAATACATGTTTCCCAAAATTTCCTTGGGAAAATTCTGTTAAAAAATTATTTCTGAGAACATACAGTTGATGTATTTTTTTTTTGATGTATTCTTAAGGTCAGAAACACTGTAGGCCAGACATTTATGTGTGTTTCAGCTCCACAAATCTTGTGATATCACATGTAAAATCTATTATGATAGATTTTTAAAAACTGTACTTGCCTGTACAAGACACTACAGCAGAACTGCAAAACCATGGTACTACACTACAGTAGACATGCAAAACCAGACAGAATGTCATAAATGATTCCTTCAGTGTTTAAACAGAAAACCACTTATTTCCTGGTTATAGTTTATAGGGCTAGAGTATTCCCAGCAAGTACTGTTCTTAATGCTGTCTGTATACTGCCTTTGGGCAGAGAATCCCACTTAAAATAAGCTTTAATGAGTTCTCCTAAAAATGATAATATGTTCCATTTCCCTTTTAAAACAAGATTATTTGGAAAAAACTATGAATAGATATCTTAAGATAAAATGAATTTCCCCCCCATCTAACATCTAGGTAATGTAAGTGATAGTATAGCTGGCAACACTCTGAATACAGA
Source organism: Mus pahari (assembly GCF_900095145.1). NCBI lineage: Eukaryota > Metazoa > Chordata > Mammalia > Rodentia > Muridae > Mus > Mus pahari. Next base: position 16,881,220 of record NC_034598.1, read on the forward strand.
CTTGCTATGTTATAACTCTATCTCTTGCTCTGTATTTCTCTGTCTGTTTCTCTCTCTCAAAACCTGCTAATGACTAAGCTATTTGTATGATCTATTAGTACTAGCAGTAATTGAGAGTGACAGAGTGAGAACTGAGTACTTGACTGGGAACCACTCATCTTACCACTGTGATACAGTAAACTTTGTTAAAAAATTTGAATGTCTGGATTTGGGTTCTTAGTTCATTCAAATGATAGATGCAGACATATATCCAGGTTTCTGAATGACTTAAAAAAGAAAGAAACTTCTCTAAATACATAATTGACAATTCATGTAAAGGCCAGGTTTCTGTGGATAAGGATTTCACTGTAGGTAAAAATCTGTTGGCTAGCTCTTACTGTGAAAATACATGGTGCATAAGACATGCTAAATTTTAAGTGGGTGTCAGAACAGCTGTGGATACATGCAAGTATATCATAAATAGAAAATATTCTTGGAGGAAAGTTTTGTGTGGTTCTTATATCTTGTGCACAAAGGTTGTACGGGTAGTGCTTAAATTCAAAAGGTAAGATGACAATTCCACATAGACATTTGTTCCAAATTCCTTTTCTAAATTGTGTGCAGAAAGCATGCGTGTGTGCGCGCGTACACACACACACACACACACACACACACACACACACACACACACATTATGACTTCTACCTTACTTTGAGGATTTAAAAATGTGCTGTATGCCATGTGAATGTATGATGATTCACACAAGAAATTCTAATTGATAATTTTAATCTAAGCATTGTAGTTTTATGTACTGGGATTTGCTGTGTGAACTTGCCTTCATAACCTAGGTAAGAGGACTTTGTCCTAATCTGCTAATCTTAGACATATCTAGTCAATTTCTACCCAATAATTATTATGTGTTTATATTTAAAAAGAAATGAAATTGGCACGGACAAATTTTTTACAGTAATTGTAACTTCTTTTCAAAGGAACAGATTTCAAAGAGGAAAGAAATAAACCAGAGGCACTTCAAGAAAGATAAAATATTTTATTGTTGTTTTTTGACTTACATGATATAAAAAAGGATTATATTTGTGAGAGAAGATACTGGTTCGAAATACCCTCTTGCAATGTATAGTTTTTAGTGATATTGTAGTATAAACTTGTAATCTGAACTTTTACTTTGGAATGTAAAGTAGGAAATAATAGCTATGTCAATGATATCTTGCAAAGTGTCCCCATTTATAATTATTTATATTGTAAATAGCTTTCTGAAGTAAAATTGAGGTTAATGTGCATATAATGTATTTATTATGTGAGGAATTTTTGGTTTAAAATATAGTTACCAATATGCTGTTTGCGTCTGAGTTATTCATCGAAAGAAAATTCTTTACAGGACAAAAGAGATTTGTCAGCCAGACTTGTGCTCTACAGAAACAACAGCTATTTTAGCTCTGGATTTGGTGGGGTTGGGCAACTCTCAGCAAACACACTATGTACAGAAACACAGGAACACAAAGTAACTATTCCACAAAGGATCTGTTTTGTTAGACCCCCAGAACACGGTTTCTTAATGTGTCCTCAGGATATGTTCATCAGAACTCATTTTTCTTTCTTTTTACTTTTTGTTCATTTCTTTTTTTATTTTTATGGTTATTTTATTTATTTACATTTCAAATGTTATCCCCCTTCCCAGTTTTCCCTCCACAAGCCTCCATATATTCTGATTGTGCCTTCCCCATCTCCTCTCAATTCCCCTTTCACCTTACCTCCATCCTAAACCACACATTTTCTGTCTTTCATTAGAAAACAAACTGGCATCTAAGGAACAATAACAAAATCAAATAAGATGGACAGACAAGCACAAGAACTGCTCATAGGTATAGAGACACACACTCACATACTCAGGAAAGGAATCTCATAAAGCCAAAAGCCATGCTATACACAAGAAGAGCCTATGTTATGGGGTAGGGGGGGAGTCCCCAAACTAAAAACCAAAAGCCCAAGCAACTGCAACAACCAAACACACTGACTTAATATGAAAAAAAGAACCTGCATAGATGCTGTGGAGTTCATTTTGTGGTGTCAGTCTGCTGCTGGGCATTTAAGAGTGGTTTGTTTCCCCAGTGAAACTCCTTTGGAGAAAACTAAATTTTCATTTGCAAGTGATTATCAATTGTAGACGGCTTCTGGGCTAGGGATGGGGCGTGTGTCCACTTCTCCTGTAGCTCTAGGATCCCATCTGGTGCTGACCCTTTGCATCAGCAATACTTCTCACTCTGTTTTACCAAGTATAAAATTCAAAGAAAGGTCCAGGTTCCTTTTTTAATACCTGGGGGAGGGGGGACCTATACTGTTCAGATGATTCAGTATGTTGTCATTCAAAAGGACATGGAAAAACCATATCTGTATAATTTTTGCTTTGGCATTCCAAGCACTTTGAAAATTCAAAACTAGGAGTTAAAAACAAATAGTTTTTAAACCTAGGTAATTCTTGCACGTTTTTCTGATCCTCATGGTTTCCTTGGTTTATCTCCCACGACTTATGATTGGTAATAGTGTGTTCCAGATATTGTTACCGGCCAGTTTCACAAACCTAGACAGCGCTGTTTTAAGTGGGAACGATGTTGCTTGTATTTTGCAAAGCTCTTTTTTAAAAAACAAGCTAGACCAAATACCAGAATACCAACACCATTGGTATAGTATTTATCAGCAGTGAAATATTTATCTGATATTTCCCAACATTTTATAAAAAATACTTGTTTTATTTTTTTACTGCAATAATAAATTTATATTTATCTACCCTGTTTTCCAAAATAATTGCACTTACAAGTTAATCCATAATATTTATTGAATGTTGTATTAGCCTTCTGCCACAATGACAAACACCTGAGACAGTTTATAAAGAGAAAGCTTCTGCTAATTTTCTCTTGGTTTCAGTTCAGAATCATTTGGCTCCATTATTATGGGGCTTTGGCAAGGCAGCACATCCTGGCTGGAGTTGAGGATGTGCCTTCAAGTGATTGCAATACTTTCTCCCAGGCCCACCTGTTTAATAGATTCACATCTCAATAAGGCAGGAGGGTAGGGGACATGACAAAATAGAGACCAATATCCTTTCTCATTGTAGAGTATTATAAGCACAAAGGCACTCACATAACATTTTTCTCACATACCTTGAAAAAAAATAAGTTCTTTAAATAAACTTAAAATAAAATAGTCCCTGTTTTTTCATAGGGCACAGATCGGAACTACCACCTGGGTTTTGTCACTGTTGCCAGGGAAGGTTTTCATATCAAGGCAAGTTTCTGTGTACTATAAGAGAGCAAGCTTCCTGAATCTTGCCCAGCCCCCTTTCCTCTTCCCAGAAGAAATGGCAGAGATGACTCTGGAATGTTTTCCTTCCAGATAAATTTATCTTTAAAAAGAGCAATGGTCAGTTATTTAGTATCAAACTTACACAAACATATTTAGTGTATCAAACGCTAAACCAAAGTTAGATCACTATAGAAGTTAGTGAGACGATCCCTTCCTAGCAGAGAGGCAGACTCTAGTGCTCTCCATTTTATTATTGTAGGAACAGAGATTCAAGTGCTTAAGTTGCTCAGTCACAAAGTTTGGAAATGGTGGAGAGGAAAATTTGAACTGAGCACATTCGATCTAGAACAATACTGTGGTTTGTTCTGTTCTCTGTATGTAATAATAATCATACTACATATACGGAAGGAAAACCTTGTCTAAATGATGGTTTCATACATCAAGTCAGCCAGTCCAATAAAAGGTGACTCCAGAAGCCCCTGTGCATTGTGCTGTCCTCCAATTATACTGATGCAAGCACCAGCCTTAAGAGAGCCAGGACAATCCTGCGGTTCCCCTGAACACATTCCATGTTTCCTCTTTGATGTCTGGAGTTTAATATGCCCGCAGTCACAGATTCCCTATGATATTAGATTTTAAAAAATCATGATGCTAGGTAGAGTTTTGTGTGTGCTACGCAACCACTATGCCACTGAACCATGTCCCTAACCCCTGCTATTTGCTTGTTTTCGTAGGGACATTTCCAATAAACAAAATATAATTAAAATAAGTAGTAACTCAGAATTACACATTTTCATGTTATAAGCTCAAATGTAAGTATTACCTTTTATGATTGCCACTAAAGAGTGTTTTGTTTCATGGAAAACTGGGGGGCGGGGTGTGAGGACACATGCCTTTAATCCCAGCACTTGTGAGGCAGAGACAGACAAATTTCATGAGTTTGAGGTTAGCCTGGTGTACAGAATGAGTTCCAGGATAGGCAGGACTACACTGAAAAGCCATGTATTGAGAAAGAAGGAAGGAAGGAAGGAAGGAAGGAAGGAAGGAAGGAAGGAAGGAAGGAAGGAAGGAAGGAAGGGAGGAAAGGAAGGAAGGAAGGAAGGAAGGAAGGAAGGAAGGAAAGAAGGAAGGAAGGAAGGAAGGAAGGAAAGAAAGAAGGAAGGAAAGAAGGAAGGAAAGAAGGAAGGAAGGGAGGGAGGAAGGGAGGGAGGAACCCAACCAAAGAGAGATGGATCAGTGTGTTTAAGTTGCTTCTCTGTGAGAGGACTCAAGTTCATAGGCTCCAATACCTATGTAGTACAGCTCACAACTGTTTATAACTCCATTTTCAGGATATCTAATGTCCTTTTCTGGCCTCTGTGGCACCTGCGCTTGTACAATCCCAAAGATACACATATACAAACACATGTGCATAACTGAAAATGGTTTTGATAATCTTTAGAAATCCAACCAAAGCTCATGCATTCAAGAACTAGGATAGGTCAGTATCAACTGTATTGTTCCGAACCTCCCCCTCCTCTCCTCTCTCTTCCTCCTCCCCGTGTGTATACCCATATGTGTTTGTGAGCACATCTTTTTCCTAGAATACATCCTTAGATGTCATCCACCTCATCTTTATCAGGGTGTCTTGGTCTTTAGCTTGATCATTAGGCTAATTAGAAGAGAGTTCACATGAACACTAGCATGCCTGACTACTATGTGGATGCTGAGGATCAAACTCAGGTCTTCATGTTTATATGACGAGCATTTTACCAGCTGAGCCATCCCCTCAGCATCTATTCTGCAGACAGATCTTAAGAGGCTGCTGCAGGTGCCATGTTACATGTACTCCCAGTAGGAACAGCAACAACCTGCCTGGTCCCTCGAGGAAGGCTGACCTATGAGCACAGACAGTTCTTATCAGGTGTCTTCAAGCAGTGCTGAGCATCTGCTGAGATCAGTTTGTGGTCTCTGTAGTGATCACGGCAGCCAATGGTACGAAGAACCAGGCACTCTTCCAAGCCTAACAACTTCCTGTAGTTCATGTTTGACGTTTTTCATAATTATGTCTTATAATTTACTGTGTGCTGTATTTATAAATTAAATGTGAGTCAGGGTGGAAGGTGTGTAATACAGTTCTGATTTTAGAGTTTGTAAATGATCACTGATTTTTTGTTTGCTTGTTTGTTTGTTTCCCTCAGGTCAGATTCCTATGTAGGGAGTAGTTCCTGGTTATCTTACTTGAGTGCCATCTAAGCAGTTTAAAAGAAATCTTGGTAGTAACTACAGAGCCTTTTCAGTTTATGGAGAGGACTATTCTGACAGTTTTGTTTGGTATATATCCTTAAGAACAAATAAACATCAACAAAAGCCCTCAAGAGTCTTATGGGTAAGGTCTTAAGAATTCATGTGGAAATGGATAATTAGAATCTATAGTGGTTGAATATGCTTGGCCCTAGGGAGTGGCAGTAGTAGGAGATTTTGCCTTGTAGGAGTATGTGTGGCCTTGTTGGAGGAAGTATGTCACTGTGGGGGTGGGCAATGAGACCCTCCTCCTTACCACATGAGAGCCAGTCTTCTCCTGTTTGCATTTGGGAAAAGTTGGTGAACTCTCAGCTCCTCCTGTGCCATACCTGCCTGGGTACTGCCATACTCCCATCTTGATGATAGTGGCCTGGACTTCTGAACCTGGAAGCTAGCCCCAGTTAAATGTTTTCCTTATAAGAGCTGTCTTGGTCATGGTATCTACTCACAGCAGGAAAACCCTAACAAGGACAGAATCTAATGTGAGAAGAAATAATCCAGACAGTACAATAATCAGGTTCACTCTTCTGTGTGTTTCCATATCTCCTAATTTCCACCTTTTCCCCTATGTTAGTCACAGGCTCCATTATTAGGCTAGTCAGAGCTTGTTTATGATACCATGCTAAAACACACACACACACACACACACACACACACACACACACACATACACATATATACTTAAAAGCTAAGAGGCACAATTTTTACATTTGCAATTTTGTCATATAATTAAAAGTTGTCCGTTGCTAAGAATGTTTTCATGGTAGGCAGGAAAAGAAGTTTATTCCAGCAGGCTTACTTATATATACTGATTGCAGATATCTGCTGGCCATACCTGTTTTTGTTTAATACCTATATTTGCTATATAATTACCTTTGATGGTTTTCCTACATGAAACTAAATATATAATTAAACTTGATGGTTTTCCTACATGAAACTAAAAATAAAACAAGTTCTTACTTTATTTTGTACTATTTGTGTGTGTGTGTGTGTGTGTGTGTGTGTGTGTACTCCTGGCTATGTGTGTAGGTGCACCTGTGTATACATGTATGGAGGTCACAAATCAACACTGAATGTCTTCCTCAACTGTTACTCATTGTATTTTTTGAGTCTGGGTCTCTCACTAAACCTGGAGCTCACAAATTGGTGAGACTGGCAGTGAGCCCAGGGATCTCTAGGCACTGCCTTTCTAACTTCTGGATAAAGGGAGCCCATTTCACATCTGGCTTTTAAATAGATTCTAGGGATGTGAATTCTAGTCTTTTTCCTTTTTCAACAGCCACTCTATTGACTTAGTTATAACATCATCCCTGAAGAAGTCTTTGAGTGTAAAGGATAGACCTTAGTTTTGGAATTTGTTTTTTTATTTCACAGACACTGTTAGTATATTACTAAATGTCATCAAAATATAGGATGAGATAAACCTCAGGATAAAAGATATAGAAGAGAGCAAAGATCCCCAAATTCAAGACCCAGTAAATACCTTCAATAAAATTAAAGAAGAAAACTTCCCTGACCTAAAGAAAGTTGCCCATGAACATATAAGAAGCCTACAGAACTCCAAATAGAGTGGCCCAGAAAAGAAATTCCTCCTGTAACTTAATAATCAAAACACCAAATGCACAAAACAAATAGTATTAAAAGCAGTAAGGGAAAAAGGTCAAGTAACATATAAAGGGAGACCTAACAGAATTACACAAACTTCTTACCAAAGACTATAAAAGCCAAAAGATCTTGAGCAGCTGTCATACAGACCCTAAGAGGACACAAATGCCAGCCCAGGCTACTATACTCAGCAAAACTCTAAATTACTATACATAGAGAAACCAAGATATTCTATGACAAAACCAAATTTACACAATATCTTACCACAAAACCAGGCATTCAAAGGATAATAGATGGAAAACTCCAACACAAGGAGGGAAACTACACCCTAGAAAAAGCAAGAAAGTAATCTTCTTTCAACAAACCTAAAAGAAGATAGCCACTTCCACCTCTAACATAATTCCACCTCTAACAATGAAAATAACAGGAAGTAAAGATCACTTTTCCCTAATATCCCTTAACATCAATGGACTCAAGTCCCCAATAAAAAAAAAGAGACATAAATTAACAGACTGCATATGTAAAAAGGACCCAGCATTTTGCTGCATACAGGAAACTCACCTGAATGACAAAGACAGACACTATCTCAGAGTAAAGGGCTGAAAAAAAAAAACCAAGCAAATGGTCCCAAGAAACAAGCAAGAGTAGCCATTCTAATACTGAATAAAATTTACTTTCAACCAAAAGTTATCAAAAAAGACAAGGAAGGACTCTTCTTACTCATCAAAGGAAAAATCTACCACAATGAACTCTCAATTCTGAACATCTATGTCCCAAATATAAGGGCAACCACATTCATAAAAAAACTTTTACTAAAGTTCAAAGCACACATTGTAACTCATACAATAATAATGGGAGACTTCAACACCATACTCTCATCGATAGACAGATCATGGAAACAGAAACTAAACAGAGATGCAGTAAAACTAACAGAAGTTATGAAACAAATGGATTTAATAGATATCTACAGGTCATTTCATCTTAAAACAAAAGAATATACCTTCTTCTATGCACCCCATGGTACTCTTCCCCAAACTGATCATATAATTGGTCACAAAACAGGCCTCAACAGATACAAGATGATTGAAATAATCCCATGTGTCCTATTAGATCACCATGAACTAAGGCTGGTCTTCAATAACAACATAAACAATAGAAAGCCCACATATACATAGAAGCTGAACAATACTCTACTCAATGTAAACTTGGCCAAGGAAGAAAGAAAGAAATTAAAGACTTTTTAGAATTCAATGAAAATGGAGTCACAACATACCAAAATTATGGGACAGAATGAAAGCAGTGCTAAGAGGAAAACTCACTGCTCTGAGCACCTTCAAAATAGAAACTGGAGAGAGCATGCATTAGCAGCTTGACAGCACATCTAAAAGCTCCTGAACAAGAAGAAGCAAAAATACCCAAAAGGAGTAGAGGTCAGGAAATAATCTAACTCAGGGATGAAATCAACCAAGTAGAAACAAAAAGAACTATACAAAGAATCAACCAAGCCAGGAGCTGGTTCTTTGAGAAAATCAACGAGATAGATAAACCTTTAGCCAGACTAACCAGAGGGCACAGAGACAGTATCCAAATTAACAAAATCAGAAATGAAAAGGGAGACATAATGAAAACCATGGAAATTCAAAAAACCATCAAATCCTACTACAAAAGCCTATACTCAACATAACTAGAAAATATGGACAAAATAGACAATTTTCTAAACATACGCCAGTTCCATAACCCCTAGAGAAATAAAAGCCGTCATTAAAAGTGTCCCAACCAAAAAAAAAAATCCCAGGATTGGATGGGTTTAGTATAGAATTCTATCAGACCTTCAAAGGAGACCTAATACCAATACTCGTCTAACTATTCCACANAATAGAAACAGAAGGAACACTACCCAATTCAGTCTATGAAGCCACAATTACTCTGACACCTAAACCACACAAAGACACAACAAAGAAAGAGAACTTCAGACCAATCTCACTTATGAATATTGATGCAAAAATAAAATTCTCACATACTGAATCCAAGAATACATCAAAGCAATCATCCATCATGATCAAGTAGGCTTCATTCCAGGGATGCAGGGATGGTTCAATATATGGAAATCCATCAATGTAATCCACTACATAAACAAACTCAAAGAAAAAAAAAAACACATGATCATTTCCTTAGATGCTGAGAAAGCATTTGACAAAATTCAACACCTCCTCATGATAAATGGCTTGAAAAGATCAGGAGTTCAAGGCCCATACCTAAACATAGTAAACGCAATATACAGCAAACCAGTAGCTAACATCAAACTAAATGGATAGAAACTTGAATCAATTCAACTAAAATCAGGGACTAGACAAGGGTGCCCACTCTCTCCCTACCTATTCAATATAGTTCTCAAAGTCTTGGGGGAATTAGAAAACAAAAGGAGGTTAAAGGGATATAAGTTGGAAAGGAAGAAGTCAAAAAATATCACTATTTGCAGATGATATGATAGTGTACTTAAGTGATCCCAAAAATTCCACCAGAGAACTCCTATACCTGATAAATAACTTCAGCAAAGTTTCTGGATATAAAATTAACTCAAATAAATCAGTAGCCTTCCTACACTCAAAGGATAAACAGGCTGAGAAAGAAATTAAAGAAACAACACCCTTCACAATAGTCACAAATAACATAAAACACCTTGGTGTGACTAACCAAGCAAGTGAAGGGTTTGCATGACAAGAATTTCAAATTGCTGAAGAAAGAAATCAAAGATCTCACAAGATGGAAAGATCTCCCATGCTCACAGATTGGTAGGATTAACATAGTAAGAAATATCCATCTTGCCAAAAGCAATCTACAGTTTCAATGAAAACTCCATCAAAATTCTAACTCAATTCTTCATAGAGTTATAAAGATCAATTCTCAAATTCATTTGTAATAACAAAAAAGCCAGGATATGGAAAACTATTCTCAACAATAAAAGAACTTCTGGTGGAATCACCATCCCTGACCTCAAATCAAGCTGTATTACAGAACTATAGTGATAAAACTGCATGGTATTGGTACCGAGACAGGCATGTAGATCAATGGAACAGACCTGAAGACCCAGAAATGAACTCACATACCTATGATCACTTGATCTTTGACAGAGAAACTAAAGCCATCCAGGGTAAAAAAGATAGAGTATTTTCAAAAAATTGTGCTGGTTCAACTGAAGGTCAGTATGTAAAAGAATGCAAATTGATCCATTTTTATCTCCTTGTACAAAGCTCAAGTCCAAGTGGGTCAAGAACTTCCACATAAAACCAGATACACTGAAACTAATAGAAAAGAAAGTGGGGAAGAGCCTCGAACACATGGGCATATGGGAAAATTTCCTGAACAGAACACCAATGCCTTATGCTCTTAAGATCAACAATAGACAATTGGAACCTCATAAAATTACAAAGCTTCTGTAAGGCAAAGGACAACTGTCAATAGGACAAAATGGTAACCAACAAATTTGGAAATGATCTTTACCAATTCTACGTTTGATAGAGGGCTAATATCCAGTATATACAAAGAACTCAAGAAGTTAGACTCCAGAAAACCAAATAACCCTATTTAAAAATGGGATACAGAGNTAAACAAAGAATTTTCAACTGAGGAATACCAAATGGCTGAGAAGCACCTAATGAAATGTTCAACATCCTTAGTCATCAGGGAAATGCAAATCAAAACAACCCTGAGATTCTACCTCATACCAGTCAGAATGGCTAAAATCAAAAACTCAGGTGACAGCAGATGCTGGTGATGATGTGGAGAAAGAGGAACACCCCTCCATTGCTGGTGGGATGGCAAGCTGGTCCAACCACTCTGGAAATCGCTCTGGTGGTTCCTCAGAAAATTGGACATTGTACTTCCTGAGGACCCAGGTATACCACTTCTGAGCATATACCCAAAAGATGCTCCAACATATAACAAGGACATGTACTCTACTATGTTAATAGCAGCCTTATTTATAATAGCCAGAAGCTGGAAAGAACCCAAATGTCCTTCAACAGAGGAATGGATACAGAAAATGTGGTACATTTCCACAACAGTATACTACTCAGCTATTAAAAACAATGACTTCATAAATTTCTTTGGGACATGGATGGAACTGGAAAATATCATCTCGAGTGACATAACCCAGTCACAAAACTATACCCATGGTATGCACTCAATGATAAGTGGATAGTAGCTCAGAAGTTTGGAATACCCAACATACAATCACAGACCACATGAAGCTCAAGAAGAAGGAAGACCACAGTGTGGATACTTCCATCCTTTTTAGAAGGGGGATCAAAATACCCATGGGAGGAGATACAGAGACAATGTTTGGAACAGAAACTGAAAGAAAGGCCATCCAGTGACTGTCCCACCTGGGGATCCATCCCATATACAGTTACTAAACCCAGACAGTATTATGGATGCCAACATGTGCTTGGTGACAGGAGCCTGATGTAGCTGTCTCATAAGAAGTTCTGCCAGTGCCTGACAAATACAGAGGTGAATTTCCAACAGCCATTCCTTGGACTGAGCATAGGGTCCCCAATGGAGGAGCTAGAGAAAGGACCCAAGGAGCTGAAGGGGTTTGCAGCTCCATAGGAGGAACAACCATATGAACCAACCAGTACCCCCAGAGCTCCCAGGGACTAAACCACCAACCAAAGAGTACACACGGAGGGACCCATTGCTCCAGCCACATATGTAACAGAGGATGTCGTTGTGGATCACCAATGAGAATAGAGGCCCTTGGTATTGTGAAGGGCCCCAGTGTAGGGGAATGCCAGGACAAGGGAAGTGGTACTGGGAGGGTTAGTGAGCATAGGGAGGGGGGATGGGATAGGGGCTATTTCGGAGGTGAAATGAGGAAAGGGGATAAAATTTGAAATGTAAATAAAGAAAATATCTAATAAAAAATAAAAGAAGGAAATACCATCCTGAGTGAGGTAACTTAGTCACAAAAGAACACACATGGTAGGTACTCATTGATAAGTGGATATTAGCCTATAACCTCAGAATACCCAAGATACGATTCACAGACCATAAGAAGCTCAAGAAAAAAGACCAAAGATTGGATGCATCATTCCTTCTCAGAAGGGGTAACAAAATACTCATGGGAGGAAATATGGAGACAAAATGTGGAGCAGAGACTGAAGGAAAGGCCATTCAAAGTCTGCCCCACCTGGAAATCCATCCCATATACAGACACCAAACCCAGACACTATTGTGGCTGCTAAGGTGTGCTTGCTTATTGCAGCCTGATATAGCTGTCTCCCTGTAGCCGCCTGCAGTCACATGAACTGGATTCCTGAGTAGGAGGCTGGAGCTGTAAGGGAGGGAATGGTGAGAGAAGAAATGAGACCAAGACAGATTTCTGATCAAGGCCCAATGTTTACTAGCAGTCTGTGCTTATAAAGGGGGGAGGCCCATCCCCTGCCATGCCAGGCTTCTTCATACTTTATTGCTAAGTTGTTAGCACTAGGCTGCCAGAGCTGTTAGCATTAGGTCGCTAATTTCATAGGTTGTCAGCTATCTCAGGAATATCTCAGGAAGACAGGTTCAGCCTCTTAGTGGTAGTCTTCAAGAAGAGCAGCACAGGTGACAGAGCACTAGAATCATCTACCTCAGAAGGCTCCACCCCAGGTGGTCTCATTCACAGTGGCAGCAAGGTCTGAATCAGCCTGCTCAAGTCTGGGGGAGGCTATAATTCCTCCCTAAATATATAATAAAAATTAGCTGGACTGGGGTATAAAATTGATTTCTGCTCCATGATCCTGCCTGGAAATTATGGTGGCTGGCGGCCGTGCTTGGCTTGGGAACTTAGATTTTATATGAACTATTCTTATCTGTCAAGGAAGTATGTGCAGTTTGCTTGTGTTTATTTTGCACAAACATGGCTCAGTGGTGCATTAGTAATGAACCACAGACTCTTGGCATAGCTCCTGAGAGGCTCTGCCAGAGCCTGAAAAATATAGATGCTGATGCTCACAGGTAACCACTGGGTCCCTAATGGAGGAGTTAGAGAAAGGACTGAAGGAGCTGAAGGGGTTTACAACCTATAGGACAAACAACAATATCAGGTAACCAGACACCCCAGAGTTCTCAGGAAAGAAACCACCAACCAAAGAGTACCCATGGAGGAACCCATGACTCCAGCTTCATATGTAGTAGAGGATGGCCTTGTTGGACATCAGTGGGATTAGAGGCCCTTAGTGCTGGAAGGCTTGAAACCCTAGTATAGGGGGATGCCAGGGCATGGAGGCAGGAGTGGGTGTGCAAGCACCCTCATAGAAGCAGGGAGAGGGAGGATGGGATAGGGGGTTTCTGGAGGAGAAACCAGAAAGGGCGTAACATTTGAAATGTAAATACATAAAATATTCAATGAAAGAAAATAAAGAAAAGAATAGAAATATGTGTGAAGGGTTACTTACAGAAGCAGAAATGCTCCAAAGACAGATGCACTACCAAAGCCCATCTGAAGCACAGGTGACAGCTCACAAAACCTGGGAACCTGAATTATACTGCATAAGCCTGTAGGCAGGCTAGCAGCTCCCGGAGTGTCTTTTCCTGGTGGTTCCATTGGTTTGAGCCTCTTCCAGGCACCTAAGCTGGTTTCTGCTTCTTCCAGGCATCGGACCTTATCTGAGAGTCTTTATTGCAGCTTGACTTATTTGAGAAGGGTCTCTTTGCAGTCTTTATTACACCCGAAGAGGAAGGGGCCTAGTGGATCTGGTCGGTTTCAGTGGATTCTTGAAGCTATTTTGTTTCACCTCCCCCTTAGCCCACCCTTCTGTTTTACCTTCTGGTAAACACTCTGTCCGAAAATACAATTTACTTTCCTTTTTCTATATAATATCTTAAAGAGTTTTCTTCAATATGGAGGGTTTTAACCTTGCAGAAAACTGCCATACAACAAAACAATTTTATTCTTTATCTATTTATATGTTAAATGTTAATGGACATATGTTAATGGAGGGGATTCAGCTCAAGCATGAAACTTTGTGGCATAAGTCCTTATGACTTTCTTGTATTCTTCCTTAGCTTCTGAGTGTGTGTGCATGCGTGTATGTGCATGAGTGTGCGTGTGTGTGTGTATGTGTGTGTGTATGTGTGTGTATGTGTGTATAAGACATAAGTTAACCATGAGTCTTGTACCTCCTCAGGAGCTTCCACTTTATTTTTTGAGACAGTGTTTCACTGAACCTGAATTTATCAATTTGGCTAGACTGGCCTGGTCAGAAATCCCCAGCAGTCCTCCGGTTTGTCCTTCCCAGCACTGGGATTGCAGGCCAGTATGCAATGGCTCTAGTGGAACCTACTCAGGTCTGTATGCTCAGATGCCAAAACTTCCCTCATAGGAGTAATTTCCCAGGCTCTCCTCAGTGCTTTTTTTCTTCTTTGGCCATCTTAGTTTGTCCTCAGATTTAAGGCATGCCAGTGTTTTTTTATAAATATCTACACTCATGGCAACATACATAGGCACACGTCTGGAGCCCAGTCTCCTCCAGTCAGTCACTGAAGCCTGTTGGTACACTTCTTGATTTGACCTCAAACATATTTTTTTGTTGTTTTTTTGTTTTTGTTTTTTGTTTTTTATTTTAAATCCTAAGAGAAACATGAATTCTGCTCTTAGGATTCTCTAGTCTTTATAGCTTTTATCTTCCTGAAGTAATTTGGTATCTTAATATTTATAAAATTTTAAAATATCCAAATAGCCACCCAAATAGGATGGTCATCATCTATTTCTGTTTTTCTATTATCAAAAAAGTTTGTTTCTGTAGGACACATTCTATTGACTACTTCTAATTTTTATACATTCTCTCAATTTTCTAAGCTATATATTTTTTAAAACATTATTTTAACTGGTACTCCCTTGTAGAAGTCATCATCCTTGCTTATAACAGGAAGACAACATAGAACAGGCATTAGAATTAATTGGATTCAATTTTTTCTTTTTTTAAAAAAATATTCATTCATTCACTTTACAACCCAATATCAGCCCTTCCTCTCCTCCCAGTACCCCATTACACAAGTCCCACTCCAATTCCACCTTCCCCTTCTCTATTGAGATGGGGTAGCTCTCTTCTGAGTGTCAACACCCATCCCCCACTCTGCTATCTTCTACCCTCTGTATTTTACAACTTTTCTGCTTGATATTGCCAGATGATTCCCTAAGGCTTTGAAGGAGAAGTTATATAGATTTTTTTTAACTTCTTTTTTTTAATTAATTAATTAAATTTTTTACACTCCATATTTTATCCCTCCCCCACCCTGTCTACCTTCTGACTTTTCCACATCCCATACCTCCTCCCCACCCCCTGTCTTTACATGGATATCACCACCCATCACCCCACCTGACCTCTAAACTCCCTGGGGCCACCAGTCTCTAGAAAGTTAAGTGCATCATTTCTGAATGAACACAGACCCGGAAGTCCTTAACTGTATGTGTGTTGGGGGCCTTATATCAGCTGGTGTATGCTGCTTGTTTGGTGGTCCAGTGTTGGAGAGATCTCAGGGGTCCAGGTTAATGGAGATTGCTGGTCCTCCTATAGGATCATCCTTCTTCTCAGCTTCTTTCAGCCTTGCCTAATTCAACAACAGGAGTCTGCTGCTTCTGTCTATTGGCAGGGTGTAAATATCTGCATCTGACTCTTTCAGCTGC
>NC_034598.1:16897845-16914657 GCF_900095145.1 Mus pahari
AGAAAGAAATCAAAGAAGATCTCAGAAGATGGAAAGATCGCCCATGCTCATGGACTGGCAGGATCAATATAGTAAAAATGGCTATCTGGCCAAAAGCAATCTACAGATTCAATGCAATCTCCATCAAAATTCCAACTCAATTCTTCACAGAGTTAGAAAGGGCAATTTGCAAATTCATCTGGAATAACAAAAAACTTAGGATAGCAAAAACTATTCTTAACAATAAAAGAAACTCTGGTGGAATCACCATCCCTGACCTCAAGCTGTAATGTAGAGCAATTGTGATAAAAACTGCATGGTTCTGGTACAGTGACAGACAGGTAGACCAATGGAATACAATTGAAGNCNCAGAAATAAACCCACACACCTATGGCCACTTGATCTTTGACAAAGGAGCTAAAATGATCCAGTGGAAAAAAGACAGCATTTTCAACAAATGGTGCTGGTGCAACTGGCAGCTATCATGTAGAAGAATGAGAATTGATCCATTCTTATCTCCTTGTACAAAGCTCAAGTCTAAGTGGATCAAGGAACTCCACATAAAACCAGAGACACTGAAACTCATAGAGGAGAAAGTGGGGAAGAGCCTCGAAGTGGGGCACAGGGGAAAAATTCCTGAACAGAACACCAATGGCTTGTGCTGTAAGATCAAGAGACAAATGGGGCCTCATAAAACTGCAAAGGACACTGTCAATAAGAATTCACAACTGAGGAATCTCAAATGGCCAAGAAACACCTAAAGGAATGTTCAAAGTCTAGTGATCAGAGAAATGCAAATCAAAACCAACCCTGAGATTCTCCCTGAGAGTCCTCCCTTTGAGTCCTGATAGTCACTCACCTCCCAGGTCTCTGGTGCATTCTGCAGGGTCCCCCAACCTCCCATTACCTGCTGAGGAGGTTGCCTGTTTCCATTCTTTCTGCTGGCCCTCAGGGCTTCAGTCTTTTTCCCTCACCCAATACCAGGTCAGGTTCCTCTCTCCCTTCCCACCCCTCCCTTCTCCACTTTCTCTCCTTGGTCTCTCCCTCCCTCCCCACTTATGATTAGTTTCTTCTCTCTCCCAAGTGGGACTGAAGCATCCTCACTTGGGCACTTCAGCTTGTTGACCTTTTTGAATTCTGTGGACTGTACCTTGGGTATTCTGTACTTTTTTTGTGTGTGTGGCTATCATCCACTTATTAGTGAGTACATACTATTTTTATTGGTTATTTTATTTATTTACATTTCAAATGCTATCCCCCTTCCTGGTTTTCCCTCTGCTAACCTCATCCCCTCTCCCTCCCTTCTTCTATTAGGGTGCTCCCCCACCTCACTGCCCTAGTATTCCCCTGTGCTGGGGCATTGATCCTCCACAGGACCAATGGCCACCCCTCCCATTGATGTCTGACAAGGCCATCCTCTGTTACATATGCAGCTGGAGTCGTGGGTCCCTCCAGGTGTACTCTTTTGTTGGTGGTTTAGTCCATGGGAGCTCTGGGGATTCTGGTTGGTTGATATTGTTGTTCTTCCTACGGGGTTGCAAACCCCTTCAGCTCCTTCAGTCCTTCTCCAACTCCTCCATTGGGGTCCCATGCTCAGCCCAATGGTTGACTGTGATCATCCACATCTGTATTTATCTGGCTTTGATGGAGCCTCTCAGGGGACAGCTATACCAGGCGCCTGTCAGCAAGCACTTCTTGGCATCAACAATAGTGTCCAGGTTTTGTTTTATGGCAGAACACTCGGCAGGTTCTTACTCTTTGCATATTGACCAATTTTGGGTCTCTGTGTTTATTGCAAAAAGAAGCTTCTCAGCTGAGGATAAAGATGTGCCTATAGGTTTAAAGATAAATACATTAGGAGTTGGTTCAATACAATATTCATTTAGCAGAATAATAAAAGTAGTTCCCCCTCTAGAGTCTACTGCTACCTAGGTAGCAATAAGTGGTTTGATCACAATGTTAAGTATGGGTTCCATCTTATGGAGAGCTAAATCTAATCAGAAAGTGTTTGGTCCTCCCATACCAATAATGCTAGGATTGCACCAGTAGGTGTATTTTGCCAAACGGATCATTTTTGGATCTTACAGTGTTCTCAACTGCGTAAGATTGATGGTAATTTTTCTCTTTTCAGTAACACCTTCCAGTACCATGAAGCAAATGGAGACAAGCTTCAAGGTCATCCATCAATAGCTTGACTTCTCCGTGCTCTGTGATTCAAATATATGGTATCTTCAGCAATAGTTTTATTGTCAAGTTTTGGAGGGCAGAAAAGACCAGGGTGACAATAGCCTAAAATGTTTGGGGGCTATGGGTCTCCATTGGTCAGATGTCTGTCAAAAATGGCGTCCCGAGTCGGTTTGGGGCTAGAGCCGCTGGGCTAGTCAGACTCAGACGGGAATTTGACTGTGCCACCTCCGGGCAGGCATTGGACTACGAGGGCGCAGGATCCCGCTCCGGGTGTGAGGAAGGTGCAGTCTGGGGTCCCTGTGGAACTGCTGGAGTTGGGCTCTGACTCTTGGGCACCACAGACTGTGCTGGGCACTGCAGAAGAGCTGGTTCTGGGGTTCCTGGGCTTCACGGAGGCCAGGTTCTCACTCTCGGACATCCCATATGTGGAGTAAGAGGTGAGAACTGGTGGGGACCCTCGGGCCAACTCTGGCCCGGGGGCTGAAGGGAAAAGGGTAGGAGAGCTCTGGCATGCTACCTTGTGGGGAGGAGAGAGTCTGGCTAGCTCAGGTGGCTTGCTCAGCTGGTGGCTATGGCTGGAGCACAGGGAGGACTCCTGGGTGGGAGGTTAGATGTGTGGCTCATTAGAGGGAGACCTGCTCCATTGCTCCAGCTGGGCCATCCTGGCTGTTACCAGGTAACTGTGGGGGTGGAGTCCAGACAGAATACTAGGAGCTCAGGGCATTGCCTATGTGACTGATGGCCACACACCTCTCTGCAGGGGGCTGTGGGAGGTTGTAGCTGCAACAGGATCCAGGAGCCCAGGTGGTGTGGCTGAACACCTTCTGTCCCATAGGGTCACCAGGGTTCCAAGCCTATGCTTGACCAAGACTAGGCTGTCTGCACAGCTCACTGCTCCACAGTCAGCAACCAAGAAGAGGTAATGAGCCGGGCCTGGTGGCGCAGGCCTTTAATCCCAGCACTCGGGAGGCAGAGGCAGGCGGATTTCTGAGTTCGAGACCAGCCTGGTCTACCAAGTGAGTTCCAGGACAGTCAGGGCTATACAGAGAAACCCTGTCTCGAAAAAAAAAAAAAAAAAAAACCAACAACAAAAAACAAACAAACAAACAAAAAAACAGAGGTAATGAAAGACCTCCGTAAGGAGACCTTCCCATTACAAACCCAAGATGACGCTCACCCAGGAATCATGAATAATAACGACCGTCTTGATGCAAACACACGAGGCAGTTTAATGATGGAGCTCTGGGCCGGTATGTATCTCATGCAGGAGGCAGAGGAATCGACCATGAGGCTCGAAAGCTAGGGGTTTTTATAGGGAGAGGGTCTGGGGCTAGGAGGAATTGGTGCAGTTTCACACGATTGGCTTATTTAAACATCAGCAGAATGATTACATGTCAGCAGAATAGTATGTGCAAGTCAGGGTGTCAGGAATCCCGAGGGCCGGAAGCTTATCTAGGTCAGCAGAACATCTGGTTAATGTGTAACTTCAAACTATGTCAGGAGGGCAATGGGCAGAAGGAGATGCCGGCCCAGGTGGCTGATGACTCAGCCAAGATAGCCCAGACATGTTTCTGCATTCCCTTTATATCTTTATGGCCAGGTGGCCCCAGGAATGTTTTAACAGTGGGCCTGCTCGGACATGCCCGGGCCTGTTCTGCTAGTTTCTCAGCCTCAGGCTTCTAAGCACACAAACAACTCTCTGGACTATTTGACATAAGTTACATGAATCACAGGTCTTAAATTTCATCTTAAATTTCGTTTCCCTTCAGTAACACTGATTTATAGTACTGGGGTTTTTATTTGCTAACGTGTTGTTATATTGGGAAGCTGCTCCCCTATTAAAGGCTAACTCAGTATATATTTATACATATACATATATATATGTATATGTATAAATATATATTTTATATGTATAAATATAATATGTATAATATTTATATATTTATATGTATAAATATATATTTTAGGAAGCCCCTAAAGTGGTAGGTTTTCATATGTCTTTTATAAAGAGCCTTTAATAGTATGTATTCTTCCCTGTATCTTTCCTCTTGTCTGCATTTCCATAGCCCAACCCATTTAATTCTTACTGTTTCATTATCTCCTTTTGCTGTTTTATATCATCATATTCTATGTTTTGGGTGTGGGGCTTTTCACTGGAGAGTAATCAGCATACCAGGAGCTACCAGGACTCTTGCTCCCCTGGAATCTATCTACTGCCCATAGCTCCTTAGTTAGGGGTAAGGCTTATAAAGTCCTTCTCACTTCATGTAGTGAATGTTGACTGGGTTGATCTTGTATAGATTTTGTGACAAGCAATCACAGCTGTTGTGAGTTCATGAGTGTAGAGAGTTGTGTCCAAAAAATACTATTTGGCTCTGGTCATCTCTAACCTCTGGCTTTTTATAACATTACTATTATTTCTCCTGAAGGTACTTTGGGATACATTTTTAGTACTTTAAGGAGCTTTTCAGATATCCTTGATATAGATGTTTTATTTGTAGCTGAGCACTTATTTTCTGCACTTTCACCAGTTGTGAGTTTCTGTGCTAACTGTCATCCATTGCACAAACTTCTCTGGTGAAGACTAAAAGCTGCATTGGTTTATAGTTGGGATTTTAAAGGGAAGTCTCCAGAAAACTCTTGTGATAAATGATTGATTTCTTGTGTTGGTTCATATTTATATATATACATGTGAGTTTGTTTTAAAATTTTTATTGTATGTGTGTGAGTTCGCTTAGATGTACATGTATGCACCACATATTTGCTGCATGTTTGCAGAGTCAGAATAGGGTATTGGATCTCCTGGAACTGGAGTTATGGAAGGTTTGGGGCTGCCATGTGGTTTTGAGAACCGAACTCAGGTCCTTGGCAAGAGCAGCGAGAGTCATCAATTCCAAGGGCACTGAGACATCTCCCTAGCTGCTTTATTATTAAATTTCTTTTAAGGTATTTACTAAGATCACATAGATTTCTTTTCTGTCTTGTTTTTTTCTGTTTGTTTAATTTGGGCTTAATACAGTAAGTATTCTTTTTTGCATAATTAACTTCCATTAATTATATCTGTTAAAATATTATGATTTCTAACACTTTCAATCCCTTTATTGATTTGTTTTGTAAACAGCAGTGCTTATTTCACAATTTTAAAATATATTTTCTTAATATTTTCAAAATTATAAGTTCTTTTAGATTATTGGTGGATGCTTAAATTTTATGAAATGCCTTTTGGCAAACAGAATAGTTAATTTTTTAAACTTGAAACATTTTTTTCCTAAGCTGAAACATTCTTGCTTTGTGACATAAACATATGTATTTGAATATGAGAAACTTTGGATACATGCATACATACATACACACACATATGTATGTATATATATATATATATATATATATATATATATATATATATATACAATATATGTATATTTCTACATTTCTGGGTGTAAAGTTTAACTGTATATTTTCCATTACATTGTTGGTTGTAACTCAGTTCCTTGATGACTTTATTTTCATATGGACAGGCACGTTATACATACCATCCAGTCACCAAGGCATCACACCACAGATGATGCCAGGAAACAGTAGATGCTAAATTTGTGCCTATATTTGTTCTTGGAAGACCTGAATTTTAGTTCCTTACTGAGAAGTCATTTATTACATCTGTTTCTTTATGTGTGAATTGTATTACATTTTCAAAGGTATTCATAGGATACAGAAAGCATTTACTGTTGGCTCATTTGCTTTAAGTAGAAAAAAAAGTTTGAATTTTCTTTTACCAGAAAATTATTGTTAGAAAAGCAAGCAAAGAATTTTTAGAACCTCTGCAATCCCGTAATAAAAGTCTGTGAATATGTCTTTTATCACTGCGATCAAATAAGACTTTGTTGGGTAGCTTATAATTACAACTTTAGAACAAAGTATACATGTGATGACAAGAAAGAATATATATATTGAAATCATTGAGATCATTCTTGCTTAAGTCAATTGAACATACATAGGCAGGGACAGAAACATAGATACACACCACACCACACACACACACACACACACACACACACATCTTTTCAATGTTTCTTCTTAAATGTCATTTATATGTCACATAAGGGTAAAACTGATGCTGACTTGTCACCAGGTCAGCAACAAGCTTGTAAGTTTATGACTGTAGTTTAATGTTGACATTATATTTTCCTAAGAGAAAAAATATTTCACTTGTTAAATCTCAAACCTCCCTCCACTAAACTTAAATATGGACATTTTCCCATATACAGGAGAATAAATTCTATTACTCATGTATGATTCACACTCAATCAATGCCTCAGTAAAAGCCTCTGGTGTCATCTCATGAAATGGTTTCAAACAGGAATACAAAGCCCAGATGAAGTGAAGATGAGATAGTAGAATTGTGACAGGGCTATTTTTGAAATGATGCTCTTAGGAAAAGCTGCTGATTGAAATCAATACCTCAAGACCTGGAATCTGAAAAGACCATTTCTGAGACCTGAGAGGGTCACTGACTAGAAGTGTCAGTTGATGGTATTCAGACCATGCAATTGCTTTCACCAAGGTGCCCATGTGTTTACTTAAGTGACTTTGGGTAGCTGGTGGCTGAGCATACATTGAGAGAGTCTCACTGGATTCGGGCTCCAGGGAGGGAGAGACTAGAGGGGACTTTATCTCGCTTTAAATCAGTCAGTCCAAGAAGGCTATATTGGAAGAAATGAATTGAACTGGGTTTTCTGTTTCATTTCTCTCTAAAAATAACTGTGAAGGGTATGACAAATATAAATCTTTTAAATATTAAAGAATTAGAATACCATAAACCTTGAAATATTAATTGTGAACCAAATTTCATTTAATAAATTATAACTGATCAGAAAAACATTCATTTGTACAGATCAGTGCTAATGTTCCCCATTTCCTCCAAGGCACATGGAGTAATTTTCTTTTTGTTAAGTGTGAGATTTTGTTTGTGGTGATGTCCTGGGGTGTGGGATAACATAAGTGCTATTCATGTAATTTCAGGTTGCTCTATATAGAAGATACAAGATAATTATATCAAGTAAGATTTAAGACTATTTTTTGTGGGAATAACTGTAGGTTTTAATGATGCTATTAGCCTTTCAATTTTTTTTATAGCACCAGATTTAAAAATTTAAATTACAGAGAAATAAGATCTGTCCTTTTTGGTATATAATAAATAACAATTACACTCCAGCATCTTCAGTATATCATAATTATTAATGTGTTTAAGTTCACTTGAATGAAATTGAATCTCTTACTCTGAGTGACCTCATCCCAGCGCTGACATTCCCACCAACTCATAGGACTTTCCAGATTCACATTCAGGTCCCACTACAGGCGACTGTCCTGATAGAGGACTGACAGTCCTATCCCCCATTCCAGATGCTGTCATAAGCTATAGGTCCACATATGTTCTTTAGAACTGTATATTCTGCCAAATTGCATATCAATTAATCTTTGGAAACAGAATTAAGGTTTTAAAAATGCCAGAACTGTTTGGACAGCAGGGTGGCTCTTTGGTTGCTCTAGTCATGAAAGACCATGTTTAGAGGGTGAACGTTTTTTGCTATGGTTACCTCTCTAAGAAGCCCTGCAGCAGTGAAGTTGTGGCTGAGGTAAGGAAGGGCTGGGTGTTAGGTCTATTGCGACAGTCTTCCAAGTGGCTTTTCTGTCACCTCTTTGGACCAAAGCAGCTGAGCTGGCCTAGAGAACAATTCATAGACATTTACTCTGTGAAGTTGACATAGGGATACTGACTGTAAAAGCCTCCAATGTAACTCTTCTTACTAGCTCTTTCTTGTTTGTATGAAAATAAAAAAGGAGTTGATGGGTAGGTAGGCTGGGAGCCTGACTAAGGGAACTAACTGTCTTCCATTTCTGCTTTTGGGGCCTTTGAGTTCTGAGAAATTAATTTGCATACCTTAAACACATATGATCTCAAGATCTTATTTTGTCACTCCTGAAATGGGCCATAGCAAAGTACTTAGAACACAAGAGAGTATCCTCAACCTTAATATGGGGGAAAAAGTATATCTTCCTTGAAGAGCTAATAAAGGATAATAAAAATAATGCCATCAAAACATGGAAGCACATTACCTGAGAGATTATAAGTTTTCACTTAATAAACAACATCTATTGCAATTACTATTTTCATCATTAGAAATATCATTTTGACTTTTTTCTTTGGTCTGAATTCTGTAATGTCTGCTTCTAGTGTTGCCCTGAAAGAATGGAAATTTGTGAGCTTGCTAGTTAAGGCGGATTTAGAGGACGCTACATTTTATTGAAAGCATTCTTTGTAGACAGGAAAACAACATTGGAATGTATGTGATAGCTTTATTTTTATTGCAGTTCTTTAGTGGAATCCCAGCATTATTCAGCATGTTTTATGCTTACAGAATTATTTAGGGGATAATCAAGAATACCATAATACTGTCTTCATAAATGGGGACTGTTTTACAAACTAGGCATAATTAGCAGGAAGATATTCATAGTGTAGGTCTGACATTATTATGACTGCAATATAAATTCCACGAGGTGGAGAAGACTCAGAGAAAGAAGCCTACAGATTTATCATAGCATGATGTATTTGCAATATGATTGTACTTATCTTTTTATTTGCCACAGACAATGTAAATTAGCAACATCTGAAGAAGGATTCAAACAATTTAGCATCTGTGGCTCACTATAAAATATGCTGCTCTGGTGCCCAGAGAGAAAGCAGAAATATACCATTTCCTACTGATACATTTGACCTGGAGTCCCAAAGGAAGATGCAAACCTAAACCCTCTGAAGGGAAATGGTGAAATAGCAGTTGGGTACAAGATTGTTTCTTCCAGGCTTTAGTGCAAGAGTCCTCTAAAGGACACACTTATTTTAGCTAAGATGTCACCAGTGAATAAAACCCTTTATAGGGAGTGAAATTTGAAGTAATGACGTCACTAACCTGTCTTCCAACTTCATGTGACTTAATCTCTTTTGCTGAAATCATGAACTTTAAGAGCTAGACATTTTAAATTTTGCAGGTAAACAGATGAAACTAGAAAATATCATCCTGAGCAAGGTAATCCAGACTGAAAAGGACATGCATGGTATGTACTCATTGATAAGTGGATATTAGCCAAAAAGCACAGAATGCCCATGATACAACTCACAGACTGTATGAAGTTCAACAAGAATAAAGACCCAAGAGAGGACGCTTCAATCCCACTTAGAAGGGAGAAGAAAATAATCACAGGAGGCAGAGGGACTTGGCTGGAAGAGAGGAGAGGGAGAGCAGGGATGGGGGTGGGGGCAGGATCAAGTATGGGAGTAAACAGGAGAGAAGCCCAGAGGGCCAGGAGAATGAATGGAAGTATGCAGCCATGGGAGGTGGGGGTGGGGGTGAATCTCTAGAAAAATCCAGAGACCTGGAGTGTGAGAGCCTCTCAGGACCTAAGTCCTGGGGATGACCTTAGGGAAAATGCCCAACAGTGGAGAGATGGAACTGGAAGAGACCACCTCCAGTAGATAGACAGTGGAGGGGTGGAGTCAACAACCTAACCGCAAAATTTTTCACCCAGAATTGTTCCTGTCTAAAAAAAAATGAAGGGGCAAAAATGGAGCAGAGACTGAAGGAAAAGCCATCCAGTGACTGGACCAACATGGGATCCATCCCATGGGCAGGCACCCTAATACTATTACTGATGCCATGTTGTGTTTGCAGATAGAAGTCTAGCATGACTGTCCTTTGAGAGGCCCTACTAGAAGTTCACTGAGACAAATACAGATACTTATAGCCAACCATTGGATTGAGGTTGGGGATCCCATGGAAGAATTAGGAGAAGGATTGAAGGAACTAAAGGGGATGACAACCAACAGTATCAACTAACCCAGACACTTCAGAGCTCCCAGAGACTAAGCTACCAAGCAAAGAGCATACACAGGCTAGCTAGTCCATGGCCCCTAGAACGCGTGTAACAGAGGACTGCCTTGTCTGGCCTCAGTGGGAGAGGATGACCTAATCCTGTAGAGACTTGATGCCCCAGGGAATGGGGATGCTATGGTCAGGGGGAATGAGGCAGCAGTGGGTAGGTAAGGGAGATGGGTGGGTGGGCAGGGGAGCACCCTCTCAGAGGCAAAGCAGAGGGGGGATGTGGTGAAGAACTCTGGGATGGGGGGTACCAGGAAGAGGGGAAACATTTGCAATGTAAATAAATAAAATACTTTTATAAAAAAAAAGAGAAAAATCAATGATAATTCAAGTCTAAGTAAGTAGGTAATATTTGGTCAGTGTCTTGAATGGCACTGGGCATGCTGGATAGACACATTTCCCAGCATATATGAACTCCAGTGTTCAGAACATGGAATTAGTAACCCTGGCAATGGACAAAGGGACAGGAGCCTGGGATACTTTTAATATTTGCTCTTCCCTGGTATCTTATTACTTCCCTTTGGACTGATGAAGACACTTAAGCTTTAATGCTTTTCAACTACCAGTCCTAGGTTATCTGAGTCACAAGGCAGACTTTTCATCAGCTAATAATGATGTCAGATAATTTGGGGGTAAGACTCTGGGCATAAAGTACTCGGCTTCTGCCTGAATGCAGTGAGAAAACTAGGTCTGGCGTAGCAGTTGTGGTACAAGAAGCATATCTCAAGCATAAAACGACTATAAGGACAATATTAGCACTGGAGCTGTTAGGGGAATAGCCAGAGAGCTTTCGGGGAGAGAATGGGGTAGGGGAGATAACTTGAAAAGGTCATGGGTCCTCTTGGAATGTAGCTTGCTCAGCTGCTGCAAAGAAAAAACAGCCAGTATTCGGACATGATGATCAGGGATCCTAGTGGAAGTAATGTGAGTATATGTGTGCCTGTTTGAAGTTGCTGCTCACAATTTTCCTGTTACCTAGCACGAGAGAAAGTTTAAGTAAAAGTCGCAGAGTCTCTGATGCTCAAGAGAGCACATCACTATTTGTCTAATCAGAAGTCTGACTGAGGCTTTACCCCCACTCTCTGATAGTTTCACTGGGGGCAGAAGGGCCTCTCCTCTCTGTACCCATTTAGCAACAAACACAGCTGGGTAGTGTTGATCCAATTATAGACACTAATTTGCAAGTGGCTCTAAGCAGACCGGAGGAAGCCCAAGACTTTCTCTTAGCTGGGTGTGTGTTGAGTTCAGAAAGTGGAAACATGACATCCCTCTGGCCTCCCAGGCTACCACGAGAGCCTCAGCTTAATGCGGAACTGATTTCTTTCTTTGAGCAATAATAGCAAAGCAAGCACTTCAAAAAGAGCGATCTATCTTCTCTCCATAAAACGTTAATACCCTTCAGCGGACTAAAAAAAGAACAAGTTTCTCACCCTTTGCATGGCAAACACCAACTGAGAAAAGTAAAAAGAACGGAGAACATTTGAATATCCCCTTTTGCCATCCATCCGTTATTCATTTATCCCATGCTGCAAGAAAGCATATCCTTTCTGCAGCTTGCCTGTGAGCTGGAGTTTTGCTGACACTTAGGGCTGGGGGAAGGGACAGAATGCTTACCGGAGCAGCCATCCTGCCTTCTCAGCTCCTGAATGCTCATTATACTCTCCCATTAAGTGGAGCAAGACTGAGCATTTGGGAGTGGAGGTGCTGTAATCAAGATTATGTGGGCATGAATCTCTGATGTGATTGTCACACTTCTATCCTGTCAGTTTAAGGTTACTTCCCTTCCGTTCTCTCTAGTCTTAACAAACCTGCTCTACAATTCAGGGTTTGTCACTTTCTTTTTTGTCTGCCATCTCCAAGGAACTGTCCTTTGGAGAGTAGGAGAAATACAGTTTCATGACAGACTCTGGCTAAAAAAATTTTGAAATAAATTAGAAATTTTAAATACTTGCAATTGATTTTAAGAAACAGAAATAATAATGACATGTTATGCTAATTTCATCATAGATTAATAGTAGAGGAAGGCACTTCGGTATTTTAATCTAGCCCTCTAATAAAAATGATGACTAATTATCAGATGCTTACTGTGTGGAAAACTGCGGCGGAGACTTTAGGGTAGTGTTTACAGCTCCTCATTATGGACCTGTGAATTAAGTTCCACTCTTACTGGAATTGTGCAGACTAAACACCCCAAGGAGGTGAGGCTAGATTCTTGTTTGAATTCTCACAATAGTCCTTGATGTGGTTGAATTTCCAGAGCTGATGATCTGAACCACTGTCTTGCAGAAACCAAAGCCTGAGTTTCCTATACCCACATACCAATCTCTATAAAACGACTACTCTAAAGTTCTTCAGTGAGGGAGAGTTGAAAAATTTTGTCAACGACATCAAATAGTGTTAATGATTCATTCTACTAAAGAAAAAAAAATAATTTGTATTGTTCTCTTGTATTATGAGACAGAGCTTTCTATCTTGCCTGGCTTCTTGTTATAAAAATTGGTCTTGCTCTGCATGCTGGTACACAACTATAATCCAGTACTGGGGAGGCAGAAGAGATAGAGGCAGAAACCATAAGGCCAGCAAGACCATGCCCTAAAAGTCTAAGGGTTGGGTGCTAGATAGGAAAATAAAACACACACACACACACACACACACACACACACACACACACACACCCCACAGGGTTTTATCCTTAGTCCTGGAAAAATACATTTGTTTGGAAATTCATAATTAAAATTATTCACACAGCGTATATGTGGGGCATAGCTGAGAGGTGGGAGAGAAAAACACTTCACACAATGTGCTCATTTTAGGGGACTTTGAGGAGGTGTGTGGAGCCAGAGACCTGTGCAATGGGTGTCGGAAGGTCTATACAGGTGTTCTACCTGTTCCTGTTTCTAGGACCTGAAGCTTCAGCTAGTGGGTCACTCAGAGGAGCTGTTCTAGCAAAAAACCACAGCCACACCAAACATTTGTCCCTGAGGGAGAACTAATTCACACTTCTTTCCTTTCCATGGATAAGTTTGACAATGTCCTCAGGAACTAGGGACATGTCATAGAGACATAATAAATGAAGAAAAATGGCTGGTGAAGGACTTGTATAGATCTGTTCGTGTTGGGATGTTCTGAGGCCTGTGTTGCTTTGAAAGGGCTAGGCCTGTGAAACTGGACCTCTTCCCAGAATCACAACCAGTCTTCTGGTTAACTTTGCAACAACAGACAGCTGTCTACTCCTGACCTCATCTAATACTTTGAGGTCATATCCTTTCTTTAACCAACTGTCTGACCAGTTACTTTAAGATTTCTAATAAAAGTACCAAATGTCTCAAATTTTACAAAGCAGCAAGATTTTCAAACACTCTGAGTAGAGATCCAAGGCCTATTTAATGTGTTACAAAATGGTGGCTCTGAAACTTTCTTTAGTAGGCAGAATTAAAGATATGGACCTAGCATCAATCAAAACTCCCATCCACTTGTTACTTGAACAAATCCACATCCTACTGTGAAAGGGATTTTGCAGATGTAATTACAAGTCAATTGATGCTTCCAAGATAGAGAGTTTAGTGGTCTGGACACACTCAGATCACCTCTTTAAAATTACAGTTTCTCTCTAGCTGGTGCCAGAAGAGGAAGGCAGATGTTCAAAGTACAAATGAGTTTTTGTGAGCCACGACTAGTTTGAGGATGGTCAGAGCTGCATAACCAAGAATGAGAAGTTTTTATGAGTGGATGGAATCTACACTGATAGCCAGAAATAAAAACAGGAATTTTAATCTTACAACAACAAGGAATCCATTATGTTCATAATGGATTACAGAAGTAAATCATTACATGAAGTGGATTTCAGTTTTTTGGCCCAGCCATTTAAAGAGTTTTGAGATAAGTAGACACAAAACACTATAAATGGCTACAAGGGACTACAACTTTCATAACTGAAAATAGTCTACATAATTGAGTAATTATTGCATCACTTACAAATTATTACATCACTGACAATGATGTAAATGCACATCAGATCAAGTTATGAGAGCCAGGATACCTTAACTGAGACATAGCATCTTAGGATTTTCTATTTTTTTGGTCTGACTTACTTTTTTATTATACTGGTAATAAATGTACACATAAATAAATTCACATCATTTACCTTTCTTTCTGAACTCCAGTTGACAGAGGAAATGGGCTGTGTGAATCTGGGTGAGTAGCAGAAATGCCAGAACAGGCCTAGCCATTCTATAGACAAAACACACCCCTCTATGTTTTTAATCCATAGGATTTTCTTTTTCTTCACAGGTCATGTTTGTTAATCATACTGAAGATCATTATTTATCTCTTAAGTAAAAATATACTTGCTACAATGCCATTCATCTTAAGGAATTTTAAGTAATATGAGTGTTATATGGCCCTTCTAGAAAACTATCTTTAAAATAGAAAAAGGGTTTTTTTGTTTTGTTTTGTTTTTTGTTTTCTTTTTGAAAAGCTAACTTAGAAACAAAAGGATATGAAAACTCTGGAACCTATACTTACAGAAATAGTTGGCAGGGACATATGTTTTCCTTTGTAACACAAATGTGTCAAAAGACCAAATATCTGCAAAAATCAACTACAAAGAAAACCATGTGAGTTAATGCATATCAAACCATTCAGTCATGAGAAAAATTTGGGGAAGCCAGCAGAAGGTCTGTCCAGATTTATTCTCTGCTGTGGTGATTAAATCCCAGATGCTGTGCCAGCTTCCTGTGTGGAGCCCCACCCCCACCCGAACGGAGACACTCCTGGGATATGTGTGCTGGGGAGAGGGGCTAGTTCAGCTTCACTGTTTGAATGCTTCACACAGCCTGCTTAGAATGCTAATGGGTTATGTTATCTGCTGGGACAGAAGGTACATTTTTTTTTCCCCTGCAAACCATTAGATCCTCCCTTCTTCCATGATACTTAATATGCTATCAAATTTTGTCAGTTTCTGTTCTTGAGTTATTTTCATATCTTAACAAATATATGTCACAATCCATGGAGATATAAGAAAGGCATAACAAGAAATGCTGGTTAAGTTAAAAGTAGTAAGATAGCAATGTGGCAAATGGTAACTTAAGAACCTGTTAGGGCAGAGGGAGTGGAGTGTGACTGTCATCTATGTAGGCCTGCAAATGGAGTTCCTAACACCTAATGGGCATTTGCTTAATGATATGGTAATGTCAATATTAGCTGTGGTTTAGACTTCTGTCATAATATGTTAATTTATATATAGAACACATATTGCAAACAGTGGAAACTGTTTTTTCATATGACAGACTGTCAAAGGG
The DNA here is from genome assembly GCF_900095145.1 of Mus pahari. NCBI lineage: Eukaryota > Metazoa > Chordata > Mammalia > Rodentia > Muridae > Mus > Mus pahari. Next base: position 16,913,243 of record NC_034598.1, read on the forward strand.
AATTGTGTTAACTAGCAATTTCACACATCTTCAACTAAATGATAAATGGTGCTAAATGATGTTGTGCCTGCCACAGAATGAGATCCTCAGAGGCCTCCCACACCACTAAGGGAAAGAAAAATATAGTCACTTTAATAAACATAATACATGCATGTGAAGAAGGCTTGAAATAGTTTGTGCCAACTCATGTATAAGAAAGATATGCACTCACATATTTGAAAACTTGTAACATATAGCATACATAATTAACAGAGCATTTTAATAGCCGTGACTAATTTGTTAATTTTATTTCTAATAAGGCTATGGAGAACTTGTCCTCAACGAACTCTTGAATTTCTGACTAATATTCCTTCTTATCTCATCTCTAAGTAGAACTTTTTGGTAAAGTTAGCTATGCTGTCTGGGGAGGGATGTAAAGACTCCTTTGCTGACTTCAGAGAGAGAGAGAAAAAAAACATTTTAGGGTTTCCCACTGTGCATTCTCCTCCCTCAAATTCCAGGGAGCTTCTTCCCTCAGAAAGCCCCATGATAACCACATTCAGATTTCGCCTCTACCAAATGCTTATGTCCATCCCTCTAGGACTTCTTTTGCCTTTGTTTTCAGTTCCAGTTTATCCTAATCTCGGAAGTTGTTTCGCATCTGTTGACATGTTTGTTACCTTTGCAGTTCCATTAAGAGTGGGCTCCATAGCTAAGAGAAATCTCACCTCTTTGGAAATTGTATGTGGTATTTCAGAGCATCTTGAGACCTTACCACATCATGGGGAAGTATGTCTTGGAATAACAACAGTGAGTTAGAAAGGTACAGGCTAGCTCACTATGCCACCTTGGAACTAAGGGAACTCCTAACATTTAGAGGGAAATGGTAAGAGGTCAGTGCTGAAATCCTGGTGCCTATCAGAGCTGATCGATACACCTAATACTTCTCTAACTATAGAACCTTAGTTTGAGAAATCTCTGGGTTCTATACTTTCGTCAGACCTGGAACTAAGCCACCATCTGAAGCGTTTTATTTTTCAAGACAATTTTATATCACTTCCAGATTTTAAAACTTTTTCCATTTTACTGAATTCTTGGTTCACTTGTTGGCAGATCAAACACAGCTCTTAAGTGCACATATTTTAAAATTAACTGTTCTCTAACTTCAGTGAGCAAAACCTGGTTGGAGAGCTTTTTCCTCTAACAAAAACTCTTTTAATTCTTTCTCAACTTACATAAACGAAAGAAGAATTGAATTCCTAGGACCTGGGTATTAAGTGTGTGTCTCTTGGATGGTGCAATACATGCATGGCTGGCTGCCTTAGGAGCTGTACTTTTTTGTTTTGAATTGTTGGTGAAGTTTGTGTTTTGGAGCTTTCGTTGGCACGTTGATTTAAGTTACGGTGTGTGTGTGTGTGTGTGTGTGTGTGTGTGTG